>NW_009725534.1:0-71547 GCF_000703405.1 Apaloderma vittatum
CCCTTCCAGCCTATGCCATTTTATGATTCTACGAAGATTAAAGAATAAAGGAAAAAAATAAGCCTTTCTGTTAGGAATAAGTTTGTGGCAGTATCAACTAATTGAAGAAAACTCAACAAAATATCCCTCCCTCCCCCAACCTTTTAATCAATCTATAGATTTATAACCCTAGAGCTTTCAGTCACTGAAGGAAGCCAGTCCCTCAGTTACCCGTAATAAAACATCTGGAGCTGGCACACTCCTAATGGCCTTTTGCTTCTATGTCAACCCACTGGAGCAGCTCCAGCTTATTCAAGGGCATAAGCAGGGCTGTAGAAATTCCTCCAGATGCTGTGAAGGAAGGTCTCTGCTGGGTGTGAAGCACTATAATCTCCTATTGGGCAATCCACCTTCAGTTAGCAGGATCAGGATCACAGAGTGAATAGAGTCACTCTCTTTGCTGTCCTGTTTCTGATGGCCAAGAGATCAACATGATCCAGCTGTCAGACTGCCAGAATCATAAGAACGATACCTTCAACTTGCTCTGCCTGTTTCCTTATCATGCTCAGGTGATGTTTGCACAGAGACCACTGTTCAAACTGTACAAGTCACAGTCTAATGAGGCACACTGTGAGATGTTCATAAGCTCTAGTTCTTCAGATTTTCTTGTTGGAGTTCATATAGCAGGATCAGTTTTCGATCCCAGGTTATGTTAGTTGCTGAAGAAGTACTTTGCTAGTGTTTAGATGTCCATGAAGTCTAATTAGGGGTGGTCTTTGAACTAATTCACAAGCACTTTGTAATTTTCAATACAGCGCTCATAAGCTTTGTTTTCCTTGAAGAGAAGAAATAACCAATAATCGCTGTCCCAAATAAATGAGTAAGGGAATGACAGGTCTTGATCACTAAGTCAGGGAACAGAGGAAACCTAAACCTTGACAATACCATGACTTGAAAAAAATTTCACTTCTCACATACCAGGGAGTTTTTTCCTTCTGAGCTTAGCAGAAAAAGCAATTCAGTGTAAATCTTGTCAGATTTCTATCTGCTCTATCCTAGATCTGTAGGATCTCAGTAGGACTATCCCTCAAATTAAGTGACTGATGCTGTTAGCTTCTGTGACATCAGCACTGGAACTCAAAACAAGAAAGCCATCCCTGTTATGCTTTACATGTGCTTTTCCCTCTGCAGTGAAGAAGGAAAAATCATGACTATGACTTTTAGAAAGAGTCGTCATTGCTATGGAAGAAAGAGGTAGAGCTTAGGTCACTAGAGCACATTCCCAGAGCAAGTTGGAATGAAACTGAAATTCTTGAGTTTTATCTTCTTCTGTTGAAAATACTTTGTCAATAGCTTTCACAGGTTTATCTTTCACCCTTATTATAGTGGCTAGTCCACTCAAAGGACCGTCTACTACTATCATCAGTCAGTTGGAACATACCTTGGGTGACAGAAATAAATATGATGCTTTTCCACAGTTACAAAATTGCTGTTGACTTGTATCAGTAGCAATATGGTTCCGTAATAGAATTTCTAGAAGGGATTAGTTTGCTTTCCTAAGCAACAAAATAGCACATATTTGAGTGTCCAAAGAAAGTCTTGTAATCAGAGCTCAATGTTATTTTTTCCCCATATGTGTACTTGTCTGTCAAGCTGGATTTTTGTGGTTTTATTGGGTTTATTTTAAGCCACTATTAAGAAATAGGGAAGAACTAGAGACAATTTATAAAGTGGCAATGTTGTATGAAATTAGACATATCCTTTCCTAGATTTCTACCTAAAAGAAATTCAGCTACAAAAGTCATCAAAAGTTAGTACCAAAGCCAACTCCATGTGTTCAATAACACAAAGCAATAATATTTAGTTCTAGATTGCAGTTTCCTTTGCCATACCGTTCAGCTTACCTTTAAATTAACAAGAAATACTAAAATATCATTAGATTCCTTGGCTGTTTTACAAGATGGAGAACAATAGACTTTGCCAAAGCACCATAAACTAACCTTGAATACTATTGAGAGATCTACAGCAATGAAAAACTAAAATTTAGCCCTATGATTTCCACAAGCAAATGGAAATTAGGATTTACTCAACCAAAGTTGAGGAGGAATAACAATTGCTCTTCACTTCTATTTTTATCTGGAAACCATCATTCTGAAATGCAGTATTAAAAAATAATAATTAGAAAGATTCAGAAGATCTATCCACATCCAACAAATTAGTCTTTCTTGGATTTATATAAATCAGGGAACTTCATAGGCATGCCAACCAGTGCAACCATGACAACGTCTGCTTAGAAATTTTCATATATTCTACCATCATAAGGTTTTCAATGGTTTTGGCCTTTCCTTTCACAGAAACATCTATTTCAATTTTCCTTTCTGTCTATACGGATGCCAGCTAGAAGAAACTTTACTTTTGCATTAATTATTTAAATGTACTTGAAATTAAGCAGAAAAAAAAATAGTTGCATTGTATTCCTCACAAATGAAATGGTTAGACAATATGATAATTTCTTGAAAAAAATAAAACCCAAACTCTGGATGATACACGCCATACTTGTTCCTCTGTCAGAAGAAATACTTTACTTTCTAAGAAAAAGAAATATTTCAACTGAATGTCAAAACAACATACATTACTGCATTTCTGTAGTATATTTTCCCCTATTCTACCTTTTCCTCTTCCTCTTTCCATTGTATTCAACCAAGTTTTCACTATATTTCTGGTTTTCTCTTTAGCAAGGAAACAAGCAAAGCCAGCCAGAGTGTCTGCCCTTTGAAACGGGCAGTGCTGTATATCTAATTTGGATTAGTCATGCATTCATTCCAAACTAAAAGCAATGTTTATGCTTTTTTTTCATTATGCTTTGGCTCTTCAGCAAGTTCCATATTCATTAACACAAGCTGGCAGACAGGAATTTAGCTGGTGTGGGATTTATTCAGGAAACAGACACAGCATGGGCATGAGGGAACATTTCTTTCTTATAAGTGCTGTGCACACCTTCTCATGTGGATTTGCAAGACATTTTATTTGCATAAACAGCTGTCTTCTTACCTCATTTTTGCAGTTAGAAATAGTACTATGCAAGAAGCTGCCATAACAGATCCTGCTCTTATTCTTCAAAGTATTCCCTCCACTTCTCTTTATAATTGGCTCTCCAAAACTCAGAAAATAAGAATTACATTGTTTCCCAAGTCTATTATAACCTGAGTTGCAAGAACCACAGAATCATAGAATTGTATCAGCTTGAAGAGACCTAGAAGATCATAGAGTCTAACATTTGTCCTAGCCCTATCAACCTACTAAACAATTCTCCCCAATGCAACATCCTCCAGGGACAGTGACTCAATCACCTTCCTGGGCACCCTGTTCCAATGGCTGACAACCCTCTCAGTATAGGAATTCTTCCCAATATCTAACATAAACCTCCCCTGGCATAATTTAAATCCATTTCCTCTTGTCCTATCGCTCTCCACGAGGGAGAATAGACCAACCCCCATGTCTCTACAACCTCCCTTCAGGTAGTTGTAGAGAGCGATGAAGTCTCCCCTCAATCTCCTCTTCTCTAGGCTAAACAACCCCAGATCCTTCAGCCTTGCCTCATAAGATTTATGTTTTAAGCCCTTTACCATCTTGGTAGCCTGCCTCTGTACCCTCTCCAGCACCTCAATGTCCCTCTTGTAGTGAGGGGCCCAAAATGGGACGGAGTACTTGAGATGAGGCCTCACCAAAGCCGAGTAGAGGGGCATGCTCACCTCCCTGCTCCTACTGAGTACCAATTCCTGATACAGCCCGATATGCCATTGGCCTTCTTGGAATGAGATAACAGATTTAATTTCTGTAGATGATTTGAAGCCAAATATTAATTTGGGCTTAAATATCTTTTCAACTTTTTATCATGTCAAAGATGATTATGTTGACTATCATTCTTAAATTAGAATGACATTCTAGTAATTAAACAGAAAAATATCAATCATGTGAACAGAATTTGAAAGATCAAAATACTATACATTGCTTCAAGAATTCAAAGAACTAAAATAAAGAAAAAACCAGCAAGTGTTAGTAGTTCATCTCTGTAAAGAATATTTCTGAGAAAATAAACAAAACAGGTACATGTTGGTATATTTCATAAAGTGGAACAGAACAAACACATGTTCCAGTCCAACAAAAAGAAATAATAGTGGATCCATTGTTTTTACAGGAGTGTTTTGATTACTTTACTCAGAGGTATTACATGCCACTTACAACAAACTGCTCATGTTCATCAATGTGTATTTGTTCAACTGTTGCTGTGAAGTTATTCTGTATATGACATTGTGTAGTGAATACTTATATCTCTGGAATGGTGGAGTTTTTTATCTCTCAATGAAAAGGAACTGACACCGAATTTCTTTGTTAAGGACAAATAGTAGGAGTTTTATGGGAGGTAGGAGGGAGGCCAGTCCTTGGTCTCTTTTCCATGTGCTCTAGGGAAAGCTGACTCTGGAACTCTGTTCTTGTACTTATCTCTTCTGATTGCTTGCTACTTATTTTGTAGTTCATCCAGAACAATAAAGAAAAGCAGAAAATCACCTCTATAATTAACAGAAAGCGTTGGCTCTGAGATGGCAAATGTAAATGAATCTGTGACTTTAAGATTACCAAACACCAAAATAAAAGGATTTTGAAAAAAAAAATCACTAGAAAACATTTCAAACTAAAGGGAGTATAAAGTTTCAAGAAATAACATAGAAAGGAAGAGGCAGAGAGAAAAGTGAACACAGGAAACTTAAGGAATATCTGCTGCTTGTCACCCTGCTTTTCTAATCCTTATCTTTTGTGAATAGTGACAATTTATAATATAAACCTTAAGTTATTTTCTCTTGCCTTACAGAAATTTGGGGTCCAGGCACCCTAGATTTTTATGCTTTTCTATAAAATTATAAGAGTACAAATGACATAAAAAGGAGAGATTCTAATATAAGTATTTTGGCTTGAACCAGAAAATGCTCTGGGATTATATAAAAAAGTACGTAGCCTTTATTATGCCGTTTTCCTGATCTTGAGTTGACAGCAGGCCCATTGGACCCAGAATCATATGTGCAAACACAGGCAGCTTTACAGGCTCAAGCATAGCATCAAAATGGATGAACACAATAATCATGATACTTTTTTAAAAGCAAATATTGGACATTCTCAGCAGATGCCCTAATCCAGATGGAATGAATAACACCACACATCTTCAGTCAAAGATGTGTGGTGTTGTTCAGTCTTGCTACTAAGTGAGAAGGTTAGAAGCAAGGTTAGGATGATAAATAAAAAGAATGTAATGTGAATGGTAAATAAGGGACTAGACATTGTAATGCCACTAAGCAATCCCAACTTCTATCCTCCAGCTTCTTGCGTTGTTACCAAAGAAGGCTGACAAATACTAAGTCTGCTTTTACTACCAGGCATTTCCTTTGTCTAGTAATTAACCATAAACCTGATCATACAACATCTACAGTGACCGACAATTTTACGCCCCTAAACAATATAATGCAAACTGGTTTCAGAGAGATAAGGAAGGCCTAATTACTCTTTCAGACTTTTTCTCACTTCTGTATAGCTTTCATATGGAAGAATCATTGAACGAAAAGTGTTTCTGAAGTACCACTGCAGTCTCAATTCTCCCCTAACCATGAGGAAACATAACAGATGAGCCCTATTCCTCTGATAAAACAATATCCATCCCTCTCTTTTGATTCACCTAGTCAGACATTCCACTGAAAAATCATTCATGACTGTACTACATCAAGGCTGCCAGAGACACTGATTTAACAGTGAGTTTTTTTCTGAGCCATAGCTCCCTGGGGATTATGGATGCCTCTGAAAATCAAAGTATCAGGCAAAAAACAGAAAAGCTTCAGAAGTAAACTGAGGGTTCCTCCATAAGAACATCAGAAAATCCTCATCTTGAAACTCTTCCCTCAGTGCCCAGATGACTTACACTGACCTGAATGAATTGAAGCAAGTCAATATAGAAGTCAGTAGCAGTAACATATCCACCCTTTCAAAAAGGGAGGCTCAAAAATAGGTCCATTCTTACCTACTACCATCACCTGCCAAGTAGCTTTGATGACAGCAACAATTATTTTCCTTCCACATCTCCTTCCCACATTCTCTGCAGTTCCTTATCAAATTTGGAAAATCTTTTTTCAAATTTGGTCTTTTTGCCCTGTATTTATACACTTCTAAGCACACAGACTTACAAGAAGACGTCTCTCTTATCTTAAGGATAAAGCAGTCATATTTTTCAGTATCATACGACTGACCAGTGTAAAGATCATTTCAGTCCCATTGGTATACTGACTGCTCTGCTGGATATCAAGACAAGTAACCCAACCTTCTGCAGTAGCCTTAGAAGAATTCTCTGGCAAGTCTCAATAGCGTCTCAACTTCAATTTGCTGAACTTGACTGGCAGGTGCTGAAAGGTTGCCAGGACAATGTAAACAAAATTCAACACAGCCCGTAAAGTCTTTATGTTTTGTTTACTGCTTAAAAAGAGGTCTCTTGTTAGAACATGGTCTTGTTTAAACAAGAAATCACATCAGACAGGGACAAAATCTCTGAATCCTAGCTTGAAGACCATCCACAATCTTTGAAACCTGATCTTCAATAATGCTGTTTACATGGTAAGATTAAAAACTTTGTTCCAAGTTCTTCACAGTGAAACTATCACTACTACACTGGGGTTGCTCAGCTTCCATGAAACATGTTGACATGGATACAACAGATCTACAGTTCTGTCCTGATTTCTAGTAGTTTACATAAAAAAGCATGATCAAGTTGCTTGTTGAAGGTCACACCCCAAAAGACATAGATATGCAAGGAGTTTAGAGGCTTGTCATCAAGCTCCACTGTATTACTGGTTCTGTGTTCACTAATAAATTCTGTTGTTACAGGGTGACTAATGTCATTTTAGATATGTTTGTATCCAGGACACCCACACAGGGCTGTTGCATATGACAGAGAAACTACAACACACCTGCTCCCTTTGAGGTAAACAGCTTGGGATCAAGCCAGTTACCCTAGAGTATCTAAACTGGTACTACATACCAAAGTTCAGCTGCTTGAAGAGCTTTTGGTCTCAAAAAGTTTTAGATTATTAAATTTGATAAGGTTTACCCCACATAATTTGTTAATGTTTTTTTTTTTATTATGTATTTTCCCAAACCAGAAGGCATGCCTTAGGACTTACTCAAGTTCAGCTGAATACCATTTGCTAATTATGCATCCTAGAACATTTATCTGCTTCACTCCAATTTCCCATTTCCTTTCCAGCAGCCAGTTCAACTTGCTGTAAACATCTCCAAACAGCATGTAGTTAATCCATTCAT
This sequence comes from Apaloderma vittatum, assembly GCF_000703405.1. Lineage (NCBI taxonomy): Eukaryota > Metazoa > Chordata > Aves > Trogoniformes > Trogonidae > Apaloderma > Apaloderma vittatum. The sequence goes on from NW_009725534.1 coordinate 7,336, forward strand.
TTTATCTGTGTTGGAAACCATCATATCATATGCATGGCCAAAAAAACCAGGCAAGCCTGTCACAACCTGAAAGTCTCTTTTGGAAGTGTTTTGGCACTAAAGACATGCTGAAGGGAAGCCAGTTGAAAGTGTCATCCAAACAAGGTAATAAACATAGATAACAACACACTTTCTATAGCAAAGGGGAGTTGCCAATATGCTTACTGTAACATTTGAGTTGCAGATCAGTCTCACCTAACTGACAAACCTCCTCATCTCCTACAAATATGACTCATGCAGATGGCACAGAAAGTTCCACAGAAGTGAATATTTTTCCCAGCAAATATCAATGAACTAATTTTAACATAATATATTTTGAAATAACCCAGTATCTTCCATTCTGTTGGATTTTTTTCCTACCCTCTTCCAAAGATAAAGGAAAAAGCAAGAAGAAAGGGGCCTTACAGATGGCAGCCTTCAGCCCTCACTAGGAAAAACTTTCTCATGCTTTGTTTTACAGACATTCAGATTTCTTTGCTGCATGCCTTACACTATAATGATATTTTCAGTAGAGATGACTTAATGATCTTTGATATTCTGAACAAATTAGCCACAAATACTGTAAGTTGTCCTTTGCAGAACTTTCTCTGATCTTTGTAGAAATACGTGTTGGAATCGCATTGCCTGCTGTTCCAATACCTCTTGCTAGTGCCATCTTTCTTCCACTTAGATTGCTTCTTAAGAACAGAGATCTATTCATTATTAGCTTCTAGCAGTGACAACCTAATGTCACTTAACAACCACACTCTTTCCCTCATCTCCTGCATTGTGAATCTTAACACCAACTCTAAATTACAGCATTTGGTTTCATCTTCTACAAGTTTTCCATTCTTCCCCCTTACTAATTCTTTCCTTCCTCATTTAGTACTTGTACACTTCGCTTGGGAGGTATATTTGATCTGACTGCTCTTTTTTGCATTAGTATTTTTGCTCGTTACTGTATCTGAATTGTTTGATAAACACATCAGTGATACAGAGGTAATTGTAAACCAAGACACTTTTTTGATCCTCACATATGCTGTAGCTTTTCTTAGTGTAGTACCTACTTTTAATTGAAACTGCTGATAATCATGAGCCTCTTATGCCAACAGCTATCCTCTTATTAGCTCTTCTTTCGATATCCCATACATGTAATGCTCAGCAAAGCTAAACTGCAGCAATAAAGCCTCATCTGTTTCCCCTTGTTCCTAAGATCTTCTATGAAAACCACACTGGATTTCTTGTATATTTGTCCATATATGTAACTGTATACATACAGATCTGCACATAGAATATTTCCACTGCCTATGACTGAGTATTAAGATTTGCTGACACTTTTTTTTCTTCATAACAAGGGACAAGGAACACACTATGAACTTCCATTTCCTGAAGATCTTTTATATAAATTTGACAAACAATGAAAAAACACTCTCAATTACAGAGTATTAAGTGAAGAAGAACCTAAAATGACCATTTGTGTGATTCCTTTGAGTGAACTGGTGAGCAAGAATATATGACTAAGTGAAGTTTGAAGATTTGGAAGTAATTACATTCACATTGAGGCTATAAGGAAAGAATACTCTTATTTCCATGTTAGAAAGACAGGTGTCTACACTGAGACCCTATCTGGGACTAAACTATAGCATTTGTTCTGTCACCTAACGACAAGTCTCTAGTAGAGAAGGACAACTGAGAAAAGGAAAGGAGACTAGTGAGCTGAAATGTGAACAGATTTCATGAAACAGGGAAACTAATATTAATACTAATGCCAATATAAATTCCACAAAGTTCTACTCAGTCCAATAAATATACAACAATCACAATAAAAAGGAGCAGTCCTTGGGAACAGAATGGTAAGCATGCCACTCCAGGGATAGAGAGAAAAAAGAAGCGCTGTCCTCAGCAACACTTGTCCCTTTACAATGAGCGTGACATTTATGGGATGGGAGAGAGCTCTGATCAGCTGCCCTGGCTTTTGCCCATCCCAGCTCAAGCTCCTGTCTGACTTGACGCTGCTGACAGCCTGCACTCCATGGCTGGGCTAGGATTCCATACCACCAAAACCAGGACAACAGGGGAACTCAAAACTATCTTCCCACCCCTACCATTTTGGGGATCTTCACATGTGTATACGTGCACACAAAGAAATGATACATGAGAGGACATCTCTGCTCTATAAATCTAGTGGTTTATTTCTCTAATGCTCTCTGAGTAAAGCCAGTCTGGCAATGTGTCACAGAGCTAGTTTATTCAAGGAGTTTCTGTTTGCTTGGAAATTTTTTGTTCTTTGGGGACTGCAGGACAGATATCAGTACCACACAATAGACATGAGCATTGTTATAGCAAAAAGGACTGTTCAGAGCCAAATAAGTGTTTTGTTAACACTTTAGACCATAGCATCAAAGTACTGACCTTGCAATATAACAAGACTAAAACAGACAAATATTTTGAAACATTTTGGTTTATGAGGTTCAGCACAGAAATAACCATCTTTCATAAAGTCAACAGCTGAATGAGAGAGTCTATTCCCACAGTGCTTTCAAACACGTTGGAATGTTGCATTTCATATTGTTTGGTTTTAATGAGTCATTCTGCTCACAAGTCCAGTGATGGAAGACGGTTGGAACCATGTAATGACTTTTTTACAGTTGTCTCTGTTCTTCCATTTCTCATCATTCCTTCTATTTGTTTGTAGCAGTCAATTGTTACGCATTGTTTCAAATTAAATTGCAAGCTATTTGAGGAAGTACTGTGGTGGATATTCACAGAGTGCATTAGCATAAGGAAGCTAAACACTCTATGCTTCCCCTGTTGCCAGTGAAAAGACAGGAGTGGTTTCAGCCTTCCCCCTCCAAACTAACATGAAGCTTCACTAGAGCTGAAACCTTTCCTTTCACTGGCAATAGGAAAAGTCTATGGAGATTAGCTAACTCAGACTGAGGTTTACTGAAACGCTGGGAGAAAGGAGGTTGGTGCCAGAATTTTTACCCATTCAAACAAGAAAATAAAAATATACAAGAATAGCCACAGCAATCAGATCAAAATCCATCTAGTGCAGTATACTGACTCTACTGACAAAATACAGAAATTAGCTGGGGAAGCAAACAAAACAATTACGCAGAAATATTTCCTCAAGTATTCCCTAAGCTTGCAACAGAGAGAATTGATCAGTTGAAGGTGGCATCTCTCTATTTAAGGCCTCTGATGGATTTTACTCATCATAGAATTTTCCTGTGTATTTCTCCTATTTTGCACATTTATAACTTTAGCATTCAGGGCATCCTGTAGCACAATGTTCTCTGTACTCTTTGTACAAAGAACCCTTTACAGGAAGAGCAATCTCCTCTCATTCAGCTAAGCATGCCATGTACTGGTTTAATTTAACACTCTATTTCCATTTTCATCCCCCTCTCATTTGCACATTTCTGTCCCTATGTCTTAGTCCAAAGATGAATTTACAGATATCGTATGTTTACTCCCAAAACAGTGATTCAGTTTGTGTTTTGTGAAAAGATTATACTGCATATGCAAAAACCCTACTGTGAGAAACTAGAGAGTGAAATAGAAGAAAAAGTAGACAGAGCTAAGAACTTAGCACACAAAGCAGATATGATATCCCTGACCAAGCAGAAAACCAATCAGTGGTAAATAGTACTTCTAATCATGCATTTCAAAAAAAAAAAAGATAAGAAAAAAATCAGAAGCATAGCACCCAGTATCACCACTGAAAAACAGTACTTTTAATTTAATATTAAAACAGTGTTATGATACCCAGCTTTTTCCAAGATGTTACTTGTGACCGTCAAAATTACTTTTACTGATCATAAAAAAATCAGTATTTTATAACACTTGTAAGAAATCTTAGCACGCAGGTGTCTTAGGACCAAAAGCAAACATTTACCAGCTAAGTAAAGAAAACCAGTAGTTTTGCACTCCTCAGCATTATCTGAAGTCTTTCATTTTGGTATTTGATGCTTAAGAATTGCTCCAAAATACTTAGATACTATTTGGGATAGCAACACTTGTTCATGTCATCTTCAGGCAGAGGCCCCTAATCTGCATGACAAAAAAGCATAAATAAGACTTAACATGAATATGAACTTATAATTTCAGTATTACTGCAGTAATTGATCATGCTTAGCAATGTAGAGGAATAACTGAGACACTGACATATTCCTGAAAACTTACCTTTCTGAAACTAGAAAATCTATAGAAGTTCGAAGTATTGACAATGTTTTTGGTGCTAAGACAAAGGAACTGGAACAATGACTCTAGAAAGCAATAGAAAATGGTAAGAACAAAGAAAAGTGTCATAAAAAATAATATACTCATTATTATTTTTTACCTTGTCTAATCATTTACAATAGTAACTGTCAGATCGATAGGATAGTTTTATAACATTTTTAGCTAAACAAATAAGCACATAGAATAGTGGACAAAGTGTCTATTTCCTATTACTAATGTACAGACAGAGAAAACTTTTCTGATCAGAAGACCCAAAGAACATGTAAAATGATACTAAAACTTGCACAACTTGACAGAACCTAAGAATTTTCTAGGAAAAAACCTTCAATTTATACAATTTCTTCTGGGTCAGACAATTGGCTTGTTCACCTCACCTTCCCCAATTTTTACTGTACCCCCAGAGAAATCTTTTGATTACATCGTTCATGAGGGGAAATTTGGCACCATGGAAGGTTGTCTTACTCTTGTGATTATATTACATTAATTAGAAGAAGCCCAGCAAGCTTTTTCAAAAAAAAATTTAAGGTCCCAATCCCACAAGCACTGTATGTAAGCCTCAAATCAGCAGGCCAGTGATATTATCCAAGCCAACGAGAGTACTATCATGCTTTAAATTACAGATGAGAAAAAATATCTGCAATATCAGAGTCTCATCCTCTAAAAAGTTTCTTCCTTTACACAAACTCAGTTTCCCAAATGCTAGAAGAGAAGGCAACTGTTAGGAACTGTGAAAAAAGTTCATTTTGGTTTTTTCAAACAGCAATAACACAAAAGTGTCAAGGCTGTACCAGGGGAGCTGACGTGGAACCGAGCATAAAATAGAATGAAAAAAGGAACTTAAAGAGAGGCAAAGAAAAAGTCAGCTTAGAGACAATTCACAGACCAGGACAAATACCTCCTGACAAACTGCCTGAGGAGGAAGTGGAGATACTTTAAGAGATGGTTATGGGTTCAGAGACAGAAGTAAGAAGAAGAAAAGATTGAAAGTTGTGGTTCTGAATCCCTAAAGGGAACATTAAGCTAAAAAAGTCTATTCAAGCACATTAAGGCAGAGCTTATTTGTACATTCTGCAACTGAAGCAAATATTCAGAAGTAAGGAAGAATTACTACTATTTAAAAAGTTGTAAAGACAATCTCATATAGACTTGTCAAGTTAGACAAGAAAAGACAAGACTGAGAAAATTAAGATTTTACTGTTCAAGGTTTTAAGTTAATCACACCAACTCCCCCTCCAATTTCTTCCTCTTTAGTAGAGAGACTGGCTAAGTGATAGAATGAAGCAAGTTTTCCAAACTGTCACACTTCCACCTGAAGGAACATTTCATTTACTGTATATTTAATGTTAGCTACAAGTAGTTTTATGTTACAAGGATCCTCTAGGGCTTCTGTGATGAAAGACTACCTGCTACTTCTCCCCCTCGTCCCCAAGTACTTATCTAAGGATACTCTGAGACACATATGCACATGAACTCCTGCCATACAGTGTACAAAAGAGAATCAACATTGAGGCACAGAAGAAGAAAGAAAGAAAGAAAAGACATCATCATGTCTACGAGTACCGATATCAAGCTTGTTCCACAGGAAAACACTATGAAATTATAAGTTTATTACCATCTTCATTGCTCACCCCAGAATCAAATCAAGTAAACAAGGTATGCACTGGAGTCAAAAAAGCAGGACACCCTGCTGTCAAGGGTAAAAGGTGAGGGCCCCAGTAATGTATTTCTCAGCCCTGTTGGTGAGGGAGGAGGGTGAGGAAAAGAACGGTCAGCCAGTCAATTAATAGCTGGCTGCTGGTGTTGTAGGCAGAGATTTGGCTACTATGACTACAGGATCTCTGGAACAAGGGCTACTAAGTAATGATGGGATCATTTGACAAAGTGGTACATGAAAATGTATAGCAAAACTCTAGTGAAAAGGATTTTAAACTAAATATGCTGTAACAAGTTACCCTAACCTGAAGAAGAGATATGAATGAGGGAGAATATGGAAGAGCAGATGTGTGGAAACAGCAGGACAGGGAGTCTCTCATCCTGTAAAAACAACAGAACTGCAGGCCCATATCAAATGCCTGTACACCAGTGCACAGAGCATGGGAAACACGCAGGAACAATTAAATCTGCAGCTAAGCACAAACTTCTGTAGCCTCAGTGGGCCTACAGAGACAGAGTAGGACCAGAAACTGCAAGGGACAGAAAAAGGCTCTTTAGCAAAGAGCAGGCATGTACAGAGAAGTTATGCTCCAAGTAAATGAAAGGATTGAATGCATGGAGCTTTACTATAGGGTGTATGATAAAGAGCTTATGGGTAAAAATTAGAGGACAATCCTACACAGGTGATAGTGTAGTAGATGTCTGCTATAGACCTCTCAATCAAGAAAAGGAGGCAGATGGAGCCTTCTGTAGTCAGCTGGAGAAAGTCTAACAATCAGTGTAGCCATCTCTCACGGGTAACTGCAACTGCCCTGGTATCTGCTGGCAGTGAATAAAACTGAGCAGAAGGAATCCAGATTTCTGAAACAAACAGAAGACATTTTCTTGATGCATGTGATCAGTGAAATAACTAAGGGAGATTCTTTGTCATAACTGCCACTCAAAGAGAATCAGCTGCACAATGTCAAGGGCATCCTTGATCAGAATGACCACAGGACTAGCATTTTAAAGATAACAGGAAGAATGAGCAAGGTTAACGAAAGTATTACAATGCTGGCATTCAAAGAGCAGAATTTAGCCCCTGCAGGGACTTGCATCCCCCAGGAAACTGCTCAGGATGGAAAAGGGACCCCAGAGAGCTGGCTAATGTTCAAGGTCAGTCTCATCAGAGCACAAAAACAGTTCAGTCAGCTTTGCTGAAAGTCAAGCAGGTACAGAAGGCCAGCATAGATGAAAAAAAAAGGAGAGATCCTGACTAAGTTCAGGCACAAAAGGGAAGGACATAGGAGAAGAAAATAGGGACAGCTACTTGAGAGAAGTACAAAGACACTGCCTGTGTAGCTAGGAGTAGAGTCAGCAATGCTTAGCTGGAGTTCGAACCAGCCAGGGAAGAAAAAGGAGTAGGAAGAAGTTTCTCTATGTGCACTGCTAGCAAAAGGAAGGCTAAGAAGAGCATCAGCCCACTGCTCAGTGAGGCAGTAGACCTAGTAACACGCAAGAGGGAAGACTGTAGTACTCAGTGTCTTTTTTTTTTACATCAGCTTTCACTACTAAGGGTCGTTCACAAGACAAGAATATGTGTTTCTATACGGATAATTCCTTTCTGGAGCCTTCATAACGGAAATGTTTTCATCCATTACCTGTCATTTACTACATGTCAATCCCTAGCACACAGTCTTGTCACTTACACTCAAAAACTCAACTCCCTTCTCATTAATGTTTTTATATAAATTTTTTTTTCTAAAAGTCAGGTCATTGACTAAAGACATGCCTTCTACTCACATAAAAGCAACTCCAATACAGTTTCCAACATGGAAAAATTTCTATGATTTTTAAAATTTTTACACAGTTCTAATGAGGTGGTATATATCTGCCAACCTATTACTCAGGAAACACATGCAATTTAATGATTTGAATAGCTTCCCATGCTGGCCTCCCCTCACCTAACCAGAAGAAGAGTCATGATCCCACTGGCAATTCACCAGTGCAGTGGTCTGAGCAAGTCAGCTAGAAAGGTCAGGCTAGACTGACAATGGAGTTACCCAGGCATCAGTTTCATTCCATCTTTTGATTAAGTGATGGTGACCTCTGGAAAGCCACAGTCATATTCTCCTTTACTCAACTATGTATAGTCCAGAAAGTCCCAATACTGTCAAGCCACATGAAAAAGTAAGTAGGTAGTCCATCATGTCCAATCACATTGGGAAGGTAACTTAGTGGGAGATTATCTGCTTTTAAAAGTTTCCAGTCTTGTTCAATATTTTTATCAATGATCTGGACAAGGGCATCAAAGATACCCTCAGTACGTTTGCAAGTTGGGTGGGAGTGTTGTTTTGCTTAAGGGTAGGAAGGCTCTGCAGAAGGATTTGGATGGACTGAGTCGATGGGATGAGGCCAGTCATATCAGGTTCAACAAGGCCGAGTGCTGGGTCCTGCATTTAGGTCACAACCCCAGGCAGCACTACAGACCCGGGGAATAGTGGCTGGAAAGCTGCCCAGTGAAAAAGGACCTGGCAGCACTAATCATTGACAGCCAGCTGAACAGGAGCCAGCAGTGTGACCAAGTGGTCACAAAAGCCAAGATGAATGGCTCAAAGAACCGGGGTTGTTTAACCTGGAGAAAAGAAGATTCAGGGCTGACCTTATCAGTCTCTACAACTACCTAGTTCCACTGAACCTAGGAGGCTGTCAATAGTCCACTGAACCCAGGACATTCTACTGAAACTACTGTAGCAAGGTGAAGGTCATTCTCTTCTCTCAAGTAACAAGCAATAGGACAGAAAAAAATGGCCTCAAGTTGCACCAGATTGGATAGTAGGAAAAATTTCTTCATCAGAAGGGTTGTCAGGTATTGGAAAAGGCTGCCTTGGGAAGTGGTCTCATCCCTGGAGGTATTAAAAGACATGTAGATGTGGCATTTCAGGACATGATTCAGTGGTGGACTTGGCAGTGCTGGATTAATGGTTGGACTTCATGATCTCAAAGGACTTTTCCTGCTTAAACAGTTTTATGATTCTATGATTCTATCACTAAGTTAAAAGCAAATAATTGTCATTCAAGGTGTTGCTGGAGAATCATCAATTTACTCAAAACTTTTCATTAAACACAGGAAAAAGAGAAACACTTTCTCTGTATACAAAACAATATTATTGCAGGCCTTATTACTTGCTACTTCTGCAGTGACTAGTATGCCTTTGGGAAAGATATCTTTTTGTGATTTATGTGTATTAAGAAAATTTGTTTGATAGGGCATTTATATAAGATTTGCCTCATTATTGTTTTCCTATTCCTCCACCATTTCTATATTGATTATCTAGTATCACTGTAATAATGTTTCTTTACATAAAACAGGCCCAGCATCCAGAAAACATGCAATTGTTGGAGCACCAATTCAGATACGATGCACTTACAAAAACTAACACACTTGTCCAAATGGACAAGTTGCTCCCATTATAAATATTCTACTTTCTGACAATTGTTTTGCAGTACTAATACAGCAGACAAATACACATAGCAGAGAAAAATCTTAACAACAGAGAGTCAGATGTGTAAATCACCATTTTATACCAACACATATTTCTGACGTGGGCCCCTGGTACTGTAGACATGAGAAAACTCAAGTTTTAGTATCAATCTCTCACATTTGTCACATCTTGCCCAGAATGGGGGAACAAGTGACCTAGATTCGTAATTTTCCAACAGAGTAGACAACAATGAGACAAGTCTCAAGGTCCATACACAAACATTTATTAATTTCTCACAGTGTATAGATCAGACTAACAATTGGTTATAGTTACATGGTATAGTTACATGGGTAGGGTATATGCTACGTCTTAATGATAGTCAAGAAAGGATTAGGTATACAACAAGCTACAGCAAGCTGCATGTTACTTAATGATAACAAGGAAAAAGGTCATATAAAAACTTATAACAGGCAATATTATACTTGATGATAACAATGGAGAAATTAAGTATAAACTAAGTAAGTGGTATGATCACCAGTCCAGGTTCCTGCGTTGGCCCCACCAACAAGGGTTCAAGGATGCTGTCATCTTTTCTTCTCCTCCTCCTGCACCTCTTTCTTCATGTTGTCTTCATCTATGTCTTCATGTTTCTTCTCTTGTTATTTCTGTCGTCTTCTTGTCTAACTTTTTGCTTTATCCCACCTCAATTTATACACACTTTTCCTATATGCAGATGCATAGTATGTCCAGTAAGGAAGCAAGGCGTTTATTCTTTACAACCATATGCAACTGCCTTATCTCTCTGGGAAATATACTACAAAGCAAGGCCTTTTGCAAGTCTCCTTCCCTCATGTATAATTGGGCCAAGGCTATTTGAGGCACCTCTTTATTTCTTAGCCTTATCAGGTCCCTGTATCATGTTTCATTTGGCACTATCAGTGTGCCACATAGGGCCAGAAACTGGTGGTTTTGTCCAAGATGTGGGTTTGTAAAATGCCAAGAAATGTTTAAGGCAAACATTCACACATCTGCCTGCTACACACACTTTCTTCCCTTCTCAGAGACTCAACCGTTATATTGCAGAGAATGCTTAAAATGACAGAACTTGAAAAAAAAATTAGATTGCCCTTCTGACTCTGGATAGATTTAAATTCTCCAATTTCCTTTAAGTGTTTTGGCTCACACTTCTGAATGACTCATTAAATATCAGTTCTGTTTCATAACTGGATGACTCTGACCCTTGGGAAGAACACAAAGTCATACTTCATAAGAATTACTGAAACTGATATTTCCACTGTGAATATAACCTTGCACAGGTGAGAAAGGTAAAGAGCATGTTACTAAATGTAAAATAAAAAAACCACTAAACCAACATAACTCATGAGTGAGGAAGAAATATCCACTATCAAAATAATAGTAGTCTCATTTGGGTTGTCATGAGCTTACTGTAGCCCTACCCTTTCCTCCTCATCTGGAGATCCAACTTGGGTTTACACATTTTCTATCATGTTTGATACCTTGTTCCTTTTTTGAGCTGCATGTGAATTTCCTATTCGTGGCGCATTTCACAGATGTTTAATATGTTCTTTGTTCTCTTTATTATCCCTGAAATCAGTTTTAATTCAGATCCCCATGTAGTATTCTTTTAATGATGAGTAGTAACTGGGCTTGTAGCCTAGGCACCTTTAATATCAACTGATAACTTTACTCTCACAAAATGCTTTTTTATTCTAGCATCACAGATCTCTCATTCTGCACTTCATAACTGCCTGTTGGCCCTATTTTCTAGAAACACAGTTTGTATTCTACAAGAGATGTTACATCACACAATTGTACAGAGCTAAGAAAAAGAAAAAAAAGTAACAGTCAACTGGTCATTAGATAAGTATTGCCACCCTGCAGACAGGTCAAGACAAGACCCAAGACACGTGTTCTTTGCTCACCATAAAGCCTGTAGCTTACTAGTACCAACAACACTGCTCCATTCACTAGACAATTGTATAATTTTACGTTATCTTAAAAGAAAAGCTATAAGTTCTTTACTATTACCATGTTCATCATTACCTTAGCTAAGATCAGCAGATCTAACTACACAATATTATTAGTACCGGAACTTAATCACAAAGAAGTACAAAGGCTGACTGAAAAATTATCCACTTGGAATATTTTATGTTTCTTAGTGTTCTTGAGAAACAGTAATACCAAGTATGTTATCAGTGTAGCAGGGCATCAGCAAAATAAATTTGTAGATGTAAGAACTAAAAAAGAAAATCTACAGGTTGGATTTTTTTTTTTTCCCTATCTCCTGTACAGACACCTCTGTTGTAGATTGTTATCTCCACAAAGGCTAGCGGGTAAATAAACAAACACTTACCATTCTTCTTTCAGAACTATTCACTATTAGTAAGAATGCATCCAATACTATGTCTGTTTAAAAGATTGTTTACCAAATATAGCCAAGACTCAGCTGGGTCAAGGAGCTGATAATATAAGTTTAACACTGATATTCTTCCAAAGTCAATTAGTATTTACAGAGTGCTCATTTTCAAACAATGTTTTATAACAAACAAATTAAGCCAGAGAACTGAAAATTGCAACTGTACTAAACTTTACTTTCAACTATACTATTTTGTCTTAAAATTTTATCTGTGGCCATGATTTCCTTCAAAAGAGTATATTTTGCATGTTCAGCAATTAACATGTGTATTCTCCTTGAAAGATTCACTGTAATAACTCAAAGCATCCAGAAACTCAATTACTTGTGTTTCGAAAATTTGGACCTAGTGATTCCTTATCCAGAAACAGCTGCTCATTTGCCATCTGATTGATAGGGCATGTGAACACAAGGCTGCTTCTGGCTGTCCAAGGATCTCATCCACTCCTTCTGGTCACGTGTCCTATAGCAGATACTCACTACAATATCATCCTTACCTGGCTTAACCACAAGCTCTCAGATGGCTCCTCACCCATCCCCATGCAGAGTTCCCCACATTCTAGCTGTTGTCTCACATAAAGAGAAACTCTCACTCCTAATATTTTCCTATTCTGCCTTTCTAAAAGGTCCCTTACCTCATGTACCCATCATGTCTCCTTGATTGCAACAAGACTGCGGCCCTGCAATGGCACACAGATTTCTAATTCATCATGTTTATTCCCCATGCTGCACACAATTGTATGCATGCACTTCAGAGAGGCACCCCATAGCATACTGATTTCTCAGAAAGGGCTTCGGGGATTTCCCCATATGATGTTGGGTAAACGCTTCCTTGCTTACATGTAAATGCCAGAGAAAACCCCATTTAAGCCCCATTTTCTTGAATATGTGATCCCTTCTGTCACATCACTCCAGCCACTTTGCTTGCCAACCCAGTCCATCACACTCTCACAGCGTTGCTGGTAATTCTCTCCCTTCCCCATAATGCCTAGTTTAAAGTGTTTAAAGTGTTATTCAGAGACTCCTAATAGAACAAGTATATTGAAACAGCTAATATAAAAATAAAAGGTAGCGCTACCTCAGAGTCCAAATAAGAGTCAAAATTTTCTTGAACCAATTTTCCACTAGCGTCATCCTACTGATTTTAAGGAGTGAAGCGTCTCATATTTGCAAGAAGTCCACTTTCACATATAGGCTGACACAAGTAATTTGAATAAGTAATGAGTCTCTGAATTTTAGTCAAAGTAAAATCTAGGACCTTCTCATTGACCTGAGTAGAGACTGAAGTGATGTTTCCCCATTTTTCTTCTTATCAGTTGCAGTTTCTACAGCTCCTCCTAGGAAAGAAATGTTTTTTAACTCCTTCAGCTGACATCACCATAAGGCCTTGCTTCCTAATTTTAGAGAAGAAAATTTGACAAGTGAACTATGTTACAAACAGGAAATCAGCAATTAGTGGTATTGGGTTCTGATATCTACCTTCTACTGGTAGACAGCCATCTGCTTTGCATGCTCATTTTATTTGTGGATAGTTATAGAAACATGGAATGCTTTGCATTGGAAGAAACGTCCAAAGGTTATCTATTCCAGCCTCCGTGTAGTGAGCAGGGACATCTTTAATTTGATCAGGTTGCTCAGAGTCCCATCAAGCCTGACCTTGAATCTCTCCAGGGATAGGTCCTCCACCACGTCTTTGGGCAACCTGTTCCAGTGTTTCACAACCCTCACAGTAAATACTTCTTTATAATGTCTAATCTAAATCTACCCTGCTATAATTTAAAGCCATTGCCCTATGATCTGTTGCTACATGCCCTTGTAAACAGTCCTTCCCCTCATATACTGACCATGACCTCTCCCCTCTGCTAGCTCAGTTCAGCTATCTAGTCTGCACACCCTACCAGCTTCTCATGAAAATTAACCCTACTCTATTCTGAACCCAGGACAAAACCCATACGTTTTAACTGATTCCCACACACAGAATCACAGACTCTTAGGGGTTGGAAGGGCCCTCAAAAGATCATCTAATCCAAACCCCTGCCAAAGCAGAAGAAAAGAGAAATGATAAAAAAATATAAAAAATAATCAAAGCTATTATGCCTTTTATGAGATTTGAACACTGCAGCAAATAAAATAGAAACACTAATATCTGTTCAGCTGTACAAATAAAATTTACTATAAAATATCAATGTCATTATTTTAATTGACTAGTAGAGTGAATAATCTTCCTCTAGACATCACTTCCTATGGGACAAATATTCTCTCCTTAACAAATATGATGCTATTGATGTGGACATACAAAATATTAGGTCTGGCAAGAAACAATAATGGAGTGCTTTGTAATTAATTAATTTATATTCCAAGATTTGATGTATAGGAACCAAGAATGACTCAGTTGTCCTTCAAGGACCTCTCACAGGACAATGCTTTTGTATCGTCCATTTACATCTTATGGTAAGCATTAATTTACATTGGCAGGAGGCTTTGGAAGAAAGCCATTTGTCAACTTTTCAGATACAGGCATACATCTACAATATTAGAGCAGCAAGTATGTGAAATGAACAATTTGGGTGTAGGAATGAAGTGATCTTTCTGTAGTCTTTGTCTTTCTGTTTGTTACATGCACCCAATGGCAATAACAAAGATTGCTTAGGGATCTCATTCATATTTAAACTAAACTCCCTTACAGTTTAAGTTATAATTGTTTAAGTTATATAATTTCTGATTCTGGTATGCAACTCCATGTTAATTTCTTTCTTATGAAAGAAGGAAAATATCCATAAAGAAAATCCTCAAGAACCGCTATTAAATCCAGCACACAGCAGAAGTATGAATTAGCTTGTTTAGCAAATTTCAAAATTTTTCTTCTACAGACTGGCCCAAAGGCAGCAATAAGCATTTAATGTCTTGCTGGTGAAAATATTTCTTTTTGACAATGTATGCACATTCAGAAAATTAGTTTTAAAAAACCCTACTGTTCCAGTGTTAGTTGCCAAATTTCTGTTTAACCACCTTCATCTTAACAGGTTTTCTCTTAATTTATTTATGTCTTCTAGGAGGTTGCCTGGTTTAGAAAACACTACATTTTTACTCAACAGCCTAGAAGTCCAGATAGTCACACATTAAGACCCTGTCAGTGCCACAAAAGAGAGATTTACTTCTGATTCTGCAACTAACAATTAATCATTCTTTCTTTGGGAGCCATAGATACAGGATTCATGAGAAGGAAACAAAATTAAAACCATGAAAAAGATCAATTGAGATGGAATCACCACAGGGGTAGGTTTAAGATTTAAGTAAAATACTGTATTGATGAGGGACCTTATTCAAGAGGTCCCTAAATACAGATCAGCTCCAATTCAGTTTGCCAGTAATTTCCCTAATTTAATTAGGGACCAATAGGAATTTTAAGTTCATGAAGACTTACTGAGTCAGATTTTTGAATAATATTGAGATTTTCAATTTAGACATAGCAAATGTGAAACATAATTAACCCATTTCAGCTGTCAATAATTTTCCCAGTTCCTAACCAACTTTTATTTTAGGAAAAAATATAAGAAATTTTACTATGTGTTAATATACAGATACATACTTCAGTAAATTTGTTCATAATGTTCTCCGTCTTTTTGACAATTGTGCTGCCAGCTTCTAACTGGGATAAACATGTGTTTTGCAGCTTGGGACTTATTATCCAGTCAGGCAATGGCACAGTTTCAGATTTTCAGGCAACAACAATCTTGCAGCCTGAAAGTTATTAGCTTATGTTATATAGAACGGCCACTTCCACCATCACACAGAAGGAAAATAATATATAATAGAAGGTATGCAAAAAAGAAAAGAAATTGCTATGTCTGCTGTAGCAAGAAAGTAAAAGCAATAACTCTAAAAATAGCACATCAAGATTACCATTTTAAACGGACTTGCAATTCCTGTTTATATTAATGCAGTTCCCCCTCTTTCTCGCCTTCCTCCTCATTACACACAGATGTAAAAGCATTGGAGGTCTTTAGAAATTTAGGCTAATATTAAATTCAGTATTAGTCTCAAGATTCAAAGCTTTAGCATTAGAATTAATAGCTATCAACCCGCAGAGGAACAGTTCCTTTTCAAGACTACCGGCTTCATTCAGGGAATACTTATATTGTGTTCTAGCTAATAATTTAACATTTTAAAAACAGGACTTAAAATGAAATATTATTTTAGAGCACACTGAGGACAATTTAGAAGTTCTCTGAGGAAAAAACTTCATACTTATGACTATTTAACACAGTGTGAGATCATTAAATTAGAAATGGAAGATTCAAATGTGAATTATAAACGTCTATTAAAAATACATACATCTAGACCCTGACTCAATACAGGGAATGTGTTTCAACTTGATCTCAAAATTTGTTTACATTATTGTTACAGTCCCCAGAGAGACATCCTGTGAAACCATGTGTGGAAGAGTGGGAAGAAAGTGCTTAAGATTCCTATTCCCAAATTTCATTGCACTCAGTATCACGATTGATCTTCAGACGATACTCATAGCAGGGAAAAATAAAAGATTAGCTTTTCTAAACTCATCATTATTCTACCTCTAATAATTACCTAATATAGGCAATCATTTCACCAGCTTTCAGAGAGATACAGTGAGGAGATGGGTATAACAAAACCAACCTAAAGCCAGGTATGGGCACCCAAAAGTACAGAAAGCATTGACCAACGAACTTGGATGAAAATGATTGTAGTTTGTAAGATGCATTATGCATCAATAACATGACAGTGTGTGTTAATATTCAGTTTATCTAAAGAAATAACAGCTAAACAGGTTTATAGGCAAAGGATTAGAGCTTCCTTGGGGAAGACAGGCATTCCCCATCCGTGCTACGATAGGGGTCAGACCTAATGAACCATCTAGGTTGAAAGTTTTAGTAATCTGCAGGTGACACAGGTAAAAGCCCAGCATGCCAACCCAGCCCATAAGTTTAGTTAAAAGATGGCCACTGTATACTCAGTGACAAACCAAAGGAAACTTGGTAAGAAATGGGTAATATATTTTTTTTCATTTTACAGATGAAGATATATGTTATTTGTCCCAGCTACGTTATTCAGATCGAAGTTCAGCTTCCGGGGAGGACAGTACATCTGTGATGTGTTTCTGAAGAGTCTTTTGAATTTCTTCTGTATTTCCTTGTATTGAGTAAAGTATGCTGAGCATCCTCTTTGAAATCCACATCTCTTATTGTCTCCCTCAGCAAACAGTTATAAGGAGTGTCACACTTTCATACTACATCTGAAAGTGCTACTACTAGGACTGAACAAACAGAAAGGAATAAATATTGATGGAAGAATTTTTTTCTCTGCTTAACCAGACTCGCACCTTTTTATTCCTTGCTCCATGAAAACAATTTCAGTCAACTTATTGCAGAGCAAAAGTAAAGAATCCTCTCATTGAGGAAAGTGAAGAACAACACTTTTTCCAGTGTGGTGGTAATAGGCAGCACAAAAGAAATGTGTTTTCTTCATCTTTAACTGTTCACATTAACAGCTTCAGTGGAGGAGTTTTAAATAAAATGCTACCAGTTCTGTTTTACACTGTCCTGCAATATAAATCTGAATTTATTAAGCTTTCATGATTCTGGAACCTTCCTACAGGGACAGGAATACACTCAGCTTTGCTGAAAGATTTTTATATACCCAGATGCTGTCATCTAAGCAGTGCAGAGACACTACAGATTTTGTATGTAGTCTTCTGAAGAACAATGGGCCTGAACAAGTTCAATAGTATGTGACGTACTGAAGACTATCAAGGGATCCCATTCACTGTGAGCAGAGCAGAGCAGAAGACAGCTGCTACTTTTTTGTATGCAAGATTCGGGGCAAATATTGCAAAGCACACAGCAAAACCAGGCAAAGTACAGAGTGCTAGTTCAGGACTAGTCACTTGCTATATTACAAGGTCATTTCCCCTCTGTCCTTTCTTTTAAAATAGAAGAGAAGAAAAAAAAAAGAAGAAAAAAAGAAAGAAAGATGAATTGAGAAAGAAAATAGACATTTTCACGACTTCAAGTTCTCTAGAAATATAAACATAGCAATATTGAAAAGGTATTACTGCATTTAAACTGCGACAAAGTGATGAGGTTAGTTTTACAGGAGGTAGTCACAAGAACCTCGAAGCTGAAAAGCTTTAAAAGATTACAAGAGAGATTGGTTATAAGATATAGCTATTTAAAGAATAGACTATGTATAAGAAAGTTTGGCAAAACAGTAGAATTCAAATGAATATCAGGAATACAGACAGAAAACATCAAACTTTAAACCAAATATGTTTATCTAATATCAACTAGGAGGCTCAACAGCTGAATTCTTTAAGAAAATCACTATTTAATAGAGTAAGGAATCAGATCACCAGTTTCACAGCTAGTGGTAAAAGCAGACAAAATGTTTAAGTGATATGATATAATATCATAACAAAAATGAACGTTAGTCTAGAGAAAATCATCATATAAAGAAATGAGGATAAAGTTCGAAGTACAAACAGTTGGGACAATTCAAGTACACTAATGGCAGGAGCAAAAGAAACAAGAAAAGGGAAAAGATTTTAAGAGTAGCAATAAATAAAACAGATTTTAGTATGAACAAAATAGAAAGTAGACTGCACAGAGCAAATAAAAAATTAAAGGAAACACACAAAAAAAGATCATGATAAACCAAAAAAAGTCAGATAGCATGTTGCTACTGTCAATAAAATAAGCATCTTATGATTATTATTTCTAAAATAAACAGTCTACCATCCTCCTTCACTTCCTTCTTTCCAACTTTTGTAATGCTAAGTTACACCTGAACAATTTTTAATTTTTGAAATAGTCAAATTTTGTTCCTAGTTTTAGATTTTAAATGCAAAACATATTGCCTGTATTCTCTTCTACTCAGTCATCTCTTGAGAAACAGCCTGCAAAGGCACCATGTTTATCTAATATCAACTAGGAGGCTCAACAGCTGAATTCTTTAAGAAAATCACTAATAGAGTAAGGAATCAGATCACCAGTTTCACAGCTAGTGGTAAAAGCAGACAAAATGTTTAAGTGATATGATATAATATCATAACAAAAATGAACGTTAGTCTAGAGAAAACCATCATATAAAGAAATGAGGATAAAGTTCGAAGTACAAACTTACATTTAGGACATTGCTATAACTTTAGAGTCAGAAGCTTTGCCGAATGCCTTATTCTCTTGCTCTATGGGAAAATATTTCACTGCCCACAGATATTTCCTCCCAACAGATGTATCTGAGGGGAAAGCAATCACAAAGGGAAAAAATAGTTTAAAATGTACTATGCCTCTCTGACTATAATTAGATTTGCACATGTAGAGATCTAAATACGATGCATATGTCTCTGCATCTCTACTCCCACGTGTGTGCCCATGATAGTAGTCAACCTTCACAGAATGCATGTGTGATGAGAATGTGTAGCATCTGTCAGATGCTCCAGAGTTTAGCTAAATTAAACTTCTTAAGATCAGGCTCAAGAAGAAAGAAGCTCTAAAATGTTTTAAGGGTGCTCAACTTATGTATCTAGATCTTCTCATCTAACGTGGTTTGGCTTTCAATTTTCTGTTGACTGAACAGTAGAAAAACTGCTCAGGGAGAATTAGCCATTCTTCAGTTCAAAATAAAACAGCTCAGAGTTTAAGTCTTGATGTGAAAATTACAAGTTTGTTACACCAATCCCTTCAATTTCTCTGCCAGAGAAGGTAAAAAAAAAGGTCACAGTCAGGCCTTTTCAGCTTCCATTGTCTGTTTTGTTGCTTTTTTTTCTCCTCTCCTTCCCACTTTAATATATAAGCTAGGATACAAGCATACATTTTGAAGCCAGAAACACACAAAAAATACCACAACAAAGATGGATTAAAAAAACCCATAAATTTCAGATAAGCAATTCTGTACATAGCACAAATTTATCTCCAAAGTGAGCACGCCCTATTAAAGACATCCAAATGATGGTTTTATGCCCAGAATTGATTTTACATGCATACCCATCTACATTCATAAGCAAACTGAAGCCAAGATCAAATGAGGAAGTTATTTCCTTCTCTTATTTTTTTTTTTTTTTAACCTCTCAAGGCCTAGCCACACTGCTATATCTAGGAACTTGTATCGAAGATTTCAGTCAGGCATGTGTGAAAGCAGGCAGCGCCATAACTGGATCCCAACATGAAAGATAGACCTAAGTCCAGATAATTCTGAAAAGGCACCACATTGGTATTCCACTGGGCTCATCACAAGAGTACCTGAAACCAGTTTATGAACATTCCTTGCAATTATAGTCCATATAGTAATGCTGTGGTAATCAGCAGGTAAGTGATTCAAATAAAGTTTTAATACTTCAGAGGTTTGAAGTACATATGCTACACAAGCAGTGGCATTTATATAGTTCAAAAAATAGAATAACTGTACAAGTTAACTATTTTGGTGTTAATCTCTTTTTTTTGTTCTTTTTGATTGGTTTTTGTGTTTTGGGTTTTTTTTAATGAATATTTCATAATCTAAATGCACATATTCACAAAACCTGAGAAGAATTAGCTTTTGTGGTTACTGTTGTTGAGACACACCCTTGCAAATACACAGTTTACTGACATTCATACTGTACTTTCATGGAAGTGAGTATTACACCATCTAGACAGGGGTTGCACAATAATATGCCATCACATTTAGTTGAGCAGCAGTAGACATGAAAGAAGATTTTTCTGAAGGTTGCCTATTAGGATAAAGGCCTGGGAATTTTGATAGCATTTTTCACTTGAGGAGGATAATAAGTCTTAAAGTAATGTAGAATTCAATTACATGCACACTGGAATACAGTTCTGAGGGGAAGAGCTGCAGAACCAAATAAATGTAGTCTCTTCATCCCCCACTTGTTATATTATCAGTCACCATAGTCAAAATGCATAGTTTTTGTCCCTTGCTGAACTGCATTCATTGACTGATTCAGTATGACTCGTCATAAAAGAAAGCCTTCCCTCCTGTTCCTCATGTCTACATCGACAAAAATCTCACAACAAAATTCATCAACCACTTAATAAAAATGACAGCAAAAAGTAAGTCTCAAAGTGACTAATAAAGACTTTGTACTGATATCTTCATGAGATCCAAATGTCAGAGTGATTTCAGTACATCTAAACTACTGTATGGACATCTTATGGATTGTGTACAAATACAAATATAGAAGGTAATAATCTTCTGTCTCTTTCTGTCCAGCAGTTCTCCGAGTTTAAAACTGAGTATATTTCCCAAATAAAAATACTTTAAAATTGTAATAGAATAACATGGATTAAATTTTTCTAGATGATAGGACAAGATAGATTTTTTTCTTTATTGCTTATTGACAGTAATTCAAATACTATTAAACTCAGATACTATATTGCTACTTTGCAGAGAAGTTTTGTGTGGATGCATTACACAGACCACAATTTTTTTTCTCGCCCTCCATCTTATTTTTGGCTGTTACAAATAGCCTTATTCTTTTCTCTGGTCTTGTTTCATAAAACTGAATATTGCACTGAAAATGCAGGTTAATGAATATTAGCTACTATCCTGAATAAGGAAGATGGAGGAAGAAGGATGAGTCACAAGATAATAAGAATGCTGTAACCCAATGTTGAACAGTGGAATAGTGAGAATATTCATCTAGAAGGAGCAGAAAAATTAACAGCTTCCAGTAGCATCAATAATGCTTTAGGATGTTAAATGGCGGATTACTAAAGTCCAAATAGAATACAGGGACAAATACAAATCCTTCTTTTGTGGTTTAAAAGCTCATTTGAGCATCTAATTGTACTTCAGGCAAAAAGGATATGTTGTTTAAAGAAAAAGAAGTGGCACAGAAGGAACACAGATCAGCTCATTTAGTCAGGCTAAAACACAGAGCTCTCAAAGGACTTCTTGTCCAATGCATAAAGAAATGCTTTAGTCATAGAGGCTAGCCTTGCCTTTTATGGGGACTTGATTTAACTGAAACATAATTGATATTTTGAGGAACTTACTTTTTATTTCTTATTATCTCAGAATTATTAAAGTAGATCAGGGGAGACTCAGTTAATGGGAAGCAGGGAAAAAGCTGAAAAAACATAAAGAATCCATCCTACCTAACAAGCCAGGCTTGCTCAGTATGAGACTATTTTCGCATTACCCATGCTATTTTTATTGCAGCAACCACTGGAATCTTTATCTATGGACGAGGACATCACTATGAAATGCACTGGACAACACACAATTAAGTTCCTGCTACAAAGTGCTTTTCATCTTTTTATAACAGATGTAATAGGTAAGCACTAAAATATGGACCTTTCTTTTCTCCTGCAAGGTATTAAAAACTATTTATAAAAGCTAACTAAATTATGCTCCTCTCAACTCACAAAGTCCCTTGCCTGCTCTGCCACCTCCACCTCCCCACAGAGAAGTGCATTCTACTATAATAGACCCATCAATATATAACAAAACATCATACCTCCATTTCAACAGTCAGAAAAATAATAATAATAAAAAAAACAAACCAACAAGACATCAACTCTGCCTACTGTCTTGGAATCAGAGCTCTACTTCACTTGCTAGTGCCAAAAAAAGGATAAAGATGTAGAAATTGTACCATGGATTGGTTTTATAAGTACAAAGGAGCAATTCAGTACTAAGAACTCTTAAATGGAGAGGTAGATAATAGGTCTACCTTTTTCCATATCAGAATTGCAAAAGCAAAAAACACAAAACCAACAAATCAATAAATGAGGGGAGAGAATATCTGAAAACAGTTAATCCAATGGCTTTGGAGCAATCCATTTCCTTGGTACTTTAAACATCAAAGATCCTCTCTATCAAAAGAGCTGTGAAAGATTTGCAGTTTAGTTGGCAAGAGGAGAGCTCTCAAGCCCACCTTGTGCAAGTGCCTCCTCAAATTCAAAAATATCTCACAATCACTGGTAAAGCATTTTTGTCTGTGTGTGGGTAGTGGCATGTGTGTGCTATAACCTTCTCAAAATTTCAGCAAAGAAGCAAGCAGTTGATCTTAGACCATGTCAGTTGTATTATCAGTTCCATTAATAAATAAAAAAAACCATTAAAATCATATACCAGACTAAAGTGGCTCTCTCCTGTAATGATATTAATGTGAAGAATATTTAAATGTTCCTATTTCAGTATTATGAATACCAAGTGACTTTACACAATTAACTTGTTTGGGGAGTCAGATGACTAGCCTCGGTAACACCACTGAGCTGCTGGATGAAGCGAGAGCAGCAAGGGCATTCTTCTGCTTCCTCCTCTCATAGGGGTAAGACATTGGGAGTAACTATAGTTATTCTTCTCAACAGTTAAAAATAACATTGAAACACTTCTCAGAAAAATTACAATATTTATAAAGCAGGAAAGCATGTTGGTTTTCTTTACTACCATATGAAATAAGCAATAGAGTAACAATGGTAGGAGCCTATTAGTGAGTTCAGAGTTTAGGCTTCTACTGCTTGTGAGTAATACTATACACAACAAAATATAAAAAGTAAAGAAATATTATCAATTAGATGATCAAAGAAGATTGTCATATCTGCCTAGTTATGTCATAAGGACTATGAGCAAAAGCAAACTGAGATCTTTAGGTTCTTTTAACGGCAGTTGGAAAAAGCCTGTAGGATCAGCAATTCTCACTCACATAGGGACCAGGGCAAGAAATAAACAGGGAAACCGTTGCATGTGTTGATTGTGGCATTCATCTAGAAGTTCTGGTAAAAAAAAATATCTGTTTTAACAGAGGGTTATACTATCACTTTTCTTGGAGCTGAAAGAACTATATCTAAATTCTTAACTGGAAGTAACTGTGAACAGGTAGGTCTTTTCAGGATAATCTTGGAGAAGCTTATGTCTCTACAGTAACAAAAAAAATCAAAAGAAAACAACGAAAAATATCACTTTTGGAATCACACTCTCATGTAAGAGCAAAATAATCAGACCACAGTGAAACATCCTAAATATTATCCTAAAAAGGAATACTAAACTTGGCATACAGGAGTTGTCACCCGCTATCACAGGCAAATTCCTTCACACTGCTCCCCCACTTCTCAGTTGCTTAGGCCTTTAAGTACTTGATTTGTCCTTAAAACAAAGAAACGCACAATTACTATCCTCTTCTTTTAATCTCTTTTCCCTGCTTACTCTCTCCTCATTGCCTAGTATCCCGTGTATTGTCACAGGCCTTAAACAGATATCAACAGTCAACATATACCAACTTCTCTCACTTCAAAAGTTTCTCCTGATTCCTGGAAAGTGCAGGCAGAAAAAACAACTCAAAACTTTCCTCCTGCTCTTGCTCTAATACATCTTACTAATTCCCTTAGTTAGTGTTATCAATGTGAAGGATGCTTATATTTTCAGTATTTCCTGAGGAGGTGTGCACCTTTTAAAAAAACACAAGCTTGACCTATTGGTGTCTCATTTCTTTCAGGGTTTAGAGCTCCAATTGTGGTCAGCAAGAAAAAGATCTGGATAGTCTAGCTTACATACTCAAAGAAACCCCAAACCAAATACATACTTTCAAAAATTACCATCTCACATTCTTTTAAAGTACTTGTCAATATGTAATTATGAACAAAATCAGGGTAGGGGTGTCTGAGAACACAATTTGTGTCAAAACATAATTATCTTACTTTATCTTAGGTATTACTTATATCAGCTGTATTTGCTGGCAATTTTTTCCTGATAGTGTAGATGATGATAAAGTTTAATGAGTTTTTCCATAAGATCTTGTGATATTGCAAAGTGAATTCATGTCAAGGCTAGTCTTTCATAAAGTAATTCACCTGCAATACCCAAATTGTCTATGAAATTCCTACCATTAAAAAATAAATATGCAAATAATTGTAAAAGTACATCATGATAATTGCATGATGCATACCTACTTTGCTGATGTTGTGGGTTGTACCCAAGCTATGATATCATTTTATAACTTTCTTCACCCAAGAGCACATTTCAGTTCTCTCTAATGTCTTACTTGGCCCTTGAGCTCATATAAATATTTAATTAGAAGATAGGATATGAAATGCACAAATTTTAAGAGCACTGTCAGGTGAGGAAGGGAAACAGAAACCCTTGCAGTAATCTCAGATGTTTCACAATTCTGCTCAAAGACATGTATAATAGATATTCTTAAGGATATAACAATGCTGCTTTTCACTGTAATTTTTTAGGATTATCTACCATACTAAAGAATTACTTCTCAGAAGCCATTATTACTGCTTTAATGTTAACATAGTCTTTGAGATTTCTACTACCAGGCAAAAAAATTCGAACTGTCTTGCCTTTTTAAAGCCAGATACTTTAGTGTCTAAGACCAGTTTTAAAAGTGATTTTTATTTTTTTTTTGGTAGGAACTTTCCACCAAATCTTTGATGTCAAAGACAACATCAAAAAGTAATTTTGGGGTCAAAAATTCAGTAGAGACCTTTATACCTAATTCTGCATAGATTCTTATAGAGGTAATTTAAAGGAGTAAATAAGTATTCCATAAGTTGATGTAGACTGCTTAGTCAATATTGTCACACAGCAAAAAACATTCCCAATTATCCCAGCATGTATCTTGATTAACTTATTTCTCCCTAAGTTCCAAAATAAACTAAAGATCTAGAAAGTCAGCCCAAAATAGTCATAAATTTGTGGAAGGAAAATAGGTCTTTCTCATATTTTTGTATTAAGAAAGAAATATACTCATCTAAAGGCAGGAGCAAGATGAGAAACTAAAAGTTATCTCATTTGACCTCAGTATTTCAGAAAGCAAAATTATTTAAATGTAAGTGGATGACACAAACATGGTGAATTTTAGTGTAGTCCCCATTCACTCATTTTCACAGAATCACAGTCATGGAGGCTGGAAAAGACCTCTGAGATCATCAAGTCCAGTTACAAAAGACAAAACCAGGAGGGTAGGCAGACAAGAGACAGAATAGTAATTTTGTAGTTCATTTCACAATTAAACTAAAATTCACTTTAGCAAGGCTAAGCTTTTCAAGACCCCTATTCTTTCATAAAAATGTAAATTTAGTTAATACTACATTGTACAGCTGGAATCAATTAATTTCTACAGGTAAACTAAGTCCTTGTAAAATAAATTGGGATTGAAGTAGTACCAGATTTGACTCTTATTTACATTGTCTCATTTACTCTACTTTTCTTCTTCGCAATGTGAGTGAGGAAACATTACTTCTGTAGCCTATTCCTATTTATGATGGTAGCAAAGGGCAACACGGTTGCAATAAAACAGGGAAAACTGATGAACTTGAGAAAAGATTTTTGTTTGGGGAATTTTGTTTTGTAGGGTCTTACAACTGGGCCTTGACCTCTAAGTAATAAATTTTACTTCAGGAAAAATGGCATTTCAGAGTAAATAACATTGTTACACAGCAAATGTTTGGGATGTCCTTCCCTACAAAAAACTTATAGTTACTTCTAAGGCTGTATTCTGGGACTTCAGGCTGGATTCTCCAGTCAGTCACAGGTCAGGTTCACTTTACGTCTCTGTAAAGCTATAAACTGAAAGCATCTCAGCCTTACCCAAAGACAACTTATTGCACTGCTCTCACTCTTTATTCCCAAGTGTAAAGACAATCTGTTGGATAGAAGGAGTGGGGGTTGTGGGTACAGGGCTGTTAAGCACATCCAATGAGAGGTGAGAAAGCAAACATCGATGGTGGTGCAAGACTAAGCTACACCTAACTGTCTGCTGAGAAAGGTCAGGTTCAGGTCATAAGCCTAAAGCTACAAGAAGTCTACTTTTGAGCTCAAAGAGCTAACCTAAGCACAGTTGATGATTTATAGCAGTATATATAAATCCCACTCCCCCCTTTTGGGTTTTTTTTTTTAACTTTGCTAAAAGCTTTTGAAAAATTAGTTTTGATATTTTAAAGATATGCACAAATAATTTTAAACTAATATACCAGAAGAAGCAAGCCTGTTTTAAATAAATTGAAAATAAAATACTTTCACTAAACTGCATATACTTTTCTTTGTCTTAACACAAAAATTATAAAAGCAGAGAAAAATCTGACAGAATAGTGTGAAGAAGTTTTTATCTGCACATGGAAAATTAAGTTACTATCAGTACTCATAAATTTTCAGTTACAATAAATAATAGCTGAAAGTAGTCCATCTATTTTCAAAATAAAACAAAAAATCCATCAATTGCAGCGGATCAATTTAATATCCAATCTTCCACCAGCTGCCGTAACTATAAGGCATTTTTTTTTCTTAAGGGATGTGAGTTGAGAAACAGCCAAAGCGCAAGACAAAGTTCATTTTCTGACCACGTTTCTAATTCTGCTAAGTATGTATATAAAGCAATCAAACAGAACTTTTCACCCCTAGCCAGGGGTCAACTTGCATCATCAAATCCCTCTTCCTACCTCATCTCCCTGTAGCCTCTGAGGGTGCCTGGCACGTTTCTCATCCGCAAGCACAGTAAACCCAAAGTAAACATGGTCATTTCCCTTCCTTTTTTTCCAGACCTCTAAGTATCTTTCATTTCTTACCAACAAAAGTAGTTTAACTGTTGTCATTAAATATAACAACAGAACTTTTCTTTCAGCCATACTTAAATCTTTATCGTTTTCTTCTGCTGACAAAATTAGCTGAATGAAAGGTTAGGGGTGAAGCATGTGTGTACATCAGCTTTTCTGAGTGCAGCCACTGTACAAACATTTTACAACTGAAAGGAAAAGACTGCTTGGTATTTTGTCAGCTGATCCTATAGTTCCTAATAGCTGTAGTACCTCAAGTCTCACTATTTTGGATCCAGATCTAACTTCTTATATCATATACAATAAACATAGACACAAAATTTAAAATAAAACAAGAAATAGAACAAACCACAAAAGCCACCCAAACCCACCAGAAAGCCTGCCCAACATCTCTGCTCATATTCAGACAATTTTTAGAAGCCATTATCCATGGCTATTTCACCACAGCCATATCAATAAAATAATATTTTTTTTTATCATAATTGAAACAGTTCTAATGATTTCAGTATTCAAAGAAAAATGTATATTTTAAGTGAGATAATAGAATGTATAAAAATATGTGTGTATTCCTATGGACATAGCATTCTGGTGAAAATCTAACTTTTTACTTTTATCCACCTGTGTAGCTAAAAAACAGTGTTGTTCATTCTTAAGAGCAATAACATATAAGAAATGAGCTAATATTACCAGAAATAGTCAAAGTTTTAAATCCATCAATTTTAAGGAAAAAAAAAAAGCCAGTTCATCTGTTTGCACAATTCCAAGCACTCAAACAGGAGCCCAAATCCTGTTTCTCAATAACAAGTAAAGAGTGAATAGAATAATATACTCAGTATGGAGTCTGAAAAACGAGGTTTCTGATCTACTTTTAAGACATACAGTAATATTTAGCACACCATGATTTAAATTAAAATACAATCTGTAAAGAGGGTTATTATCCCACTGTTCTTAATGGACAGTTCTTTCCAGATTCAGACAAGATTAGAAAACATCTTGATAAATACTACCCTCAGTTCAGCTGCAGTTTCATCTCTTACATCTCCAGCTTTTTTAATAAGACTGTAGACAAATAACTTTGACTTCACCATGTAATATTGCTGGCACCCTAAACCTTGTTTCCCACAGTCGTCTCTTACCACACGCAAAAGGCCAACTGCAAACAACAACAAAAAGACCAGGAAAGGCAATCATAGCTCCACATGAAAACATGCTACCCTTAGAACAAGGAAAAGGTCAGATATTACCCTAGGACTCAAATTGACATTACAGCAAAAAAAACACACATGTTTCTTTCTCTTCCAGAGCCTCTATGAAACTTTTATACCAAAAGACCCAGCAAACTCATGGACATGTGGAGCAGTCTGTGAAGGTGACAGAGGAAGCATTATTCTAGCGCTACTTCTTGATGTTAGTGCAGGCAAGGAGCAGGAAGGAAGAAGAATGTTGCTGGGAGAGAAGCAGTTTCTGGGCAGCAGGGCTCTGAAGAGGGAAGCCGGACCACAGCATGGTAGAAAACCCTGCCTAGCAGCACATCCGAGGTACTGCTGCAGATGCTGCCATCACCAGAAACAAAAGGATTTGAGTCCTTTACCTACTTACATGGGAGAGAAAACTGGTAATAAAATTAGCACCCAGCCTCTTGATGTCTGAAAAGCATAGGGTCAGTGCAAACCAGCCCAAAATGCCTCAGGGACACTAATGCCAGGGGCAAGGCAGCATGGGTTATTCTGTGGGAAAAGGTAACCTGCAGTGGAGTAGGCCAACATCTTTATCTATTAATAAAATAACATATCCCATTCAAAAATGTTTTTTTTCTCCTCTGAGGCTATTTTTGTCCATGCATTATAGTATCATAGAAAGGTCTGAGTTCAAAGGGACCTTAATGGTGATCTAGTTCCAACCCACTCTGCCACAGGCAGTGACACCTTCCACTAGACCTGGTTGCTTAAAGCCCTATCCAGCTTGAACGCTTCCAGAGAGTAGGCATTTACAGCTCCAGGCAACTTGTTCCAGTACCTCACCACCTTCACAGAAAATAATTTCTTCACAGTATCTATTCTCAATCTATCCTCTTTCAGCTTGAAACTGTTACCCTTTGTCCAATCATTACGCTTCCTGATAAAGAGTCGCTCCCTTCCTCTCCTGTAGGCCCCCCTCAGGTACTGGAAGGCTGCTATAAGGTCTCCCTGGAGCCTTCTCCAGGTTAAACAACCTCAACCCTCTCAGCCTGTCCTCATGGGGGAAGTGTCCCGTACAATTAGAGGAGTCATTAGAAGGGAAACATTAAGATCTACAGTGTATAGTTTGCTTCCATTTATTACATCAGATTCAAGATTATTTTAATATTTTAATATCATGTTCATTTATATTTTTCAAAATAATGATGTACTTCCTATTTGACAATATATTTGTTTCCTTCTGGTATTTGTTAATAATTTTTTTTTGACTTTCCATTCTCCTTCTAGAGAAACATCCCATTGGAGTAAGATCATTTTTGACAATTAAAAGGATTCCCATTTTATTTTTCAGCAAACTTCTGAGAACAAGACAGGAACAAGACCACCAGTCAGCAACAGTATCCCTCTTTAATGCTATTGCTAGTGACAAATAAAGATTTTGGACACAGCTTAACCAGGTAGAGAAGAAGCACCTTTTTGCCTTATGAAATACTCATAGGGGTCAAAGCAAAGGAAAAAATAATAGTAAAGTTAGACCAACCTTAAAGTTTTTAGACTTGGTAGATCATAAAACGAAAGTAGGAAAGCTTAAATTCAAAGAGTTATTAAAAGATCTAAGAAATTGTGCTGGCTAAACTTCTATAGCACTATTAATAAAGATGGTTTTGTAGGTAAGCAAGAAGAAAAGATTAAAAGGAGTAATGGATAAGGGGATAATTTTTTACTGTATCTAATGTAAAAGGTGAAACAGTCTGTGAATACTAACATATAAAGGACATTTTACTAATATTAGCAGTGATTACACTAAATGTGATAGGTGTCAAAAAGTGACTGCTGGTTTATATTTAATTTTGCTCTTAAAGGATGGTTTCACTTTACTGTCAGATGCACAGTTTATAAAAAATAGAAATGCTTTCCCCAGTTTCCCAATTTCTTTACCAGGAATGGATAAATTTGGTTTGCTAATGTTTTAAGCATATACAGGATAAATCCTGAGCTGTAATTTTGAAATTAATCTAAATGTCAAAGCTCTTTGCTTGTTAGTCAACGAGCGAAGTATTTTTAGTGTTTTAGGTCCAATCTAAACTCTTCAGATAAGTACCTACAGTTTTTTAACATTCAAATGGTGAGTGATCAGAGCCCTATTTTATTTCTGTAGGTTCTGCCTGTATCTTTGTCATCTCCCTTTGCTTGAAAGGAATCAGAATTTTCTCATGTTCTTTGATCAGGTAACTCTTGCTTCTCTGCTCATTTTCTTGATCTCCTACCAAAGAGCTTTATTATATATTTTTTTTTAAAATGAAGGCTAATCACCTTCAGCTTACAAAAAACCAGACTTTAGTTGTGAGTTTTATTGTGTATGACTGCAAAGAAGCAAGAGAGAGAATGGACATCAATATGTTACATCTCAGCAGGGGCTTTTTTTTTTTCTTTTCCCCTGCCCCATTCATTTGTGACTTGCAAGTCTTATGCAACAAAGAGCTTAAGGGATACAAATAAACGGATGCTGAGTAAAAGGTAGAAAATATGATTCAGTGCTAAGTTTCCCCAAACCAATAAACACAGTGAAAAAGTAGCTAGAGTCAAACGCCAAGGCCAAAAGTTATGCACATTTAACTGTAAGCCTCAATTTACTGCAGACATCCTATATTGTCCTTCAAGCACACATAGAGGCATCAAATTCATCTAAAATTGACCTTTTACTGCAGAAAATGACAGTTTGATTAACTCTGGCTGAGTTGGTAAGCGCCTTATTTAGCGACCCTCAGCCTGTTGTCGCTCACAGATCACTCTTTCCCTCTTTCCAATTTCAGCAGGCCCATTATTTGAAAGCAAACTTGGAAGAGACCTGAGCCTGGGCACACCAGCTCCTCCCTCGAGTGCTCTGCCTCCCCTATTCCTACCTGGCCCACCGTCTTTGGGATGGAAAATGCAACCACTGAGCAGAGAAAAACAACACACTAGCACCATCACATCCAGTGCTGCCAGGGAGCCCGTGGTCCACTCAGTTCAGGACAGGGATGCAGAGCTGGTGTTTTGGTCGTTACCACACATGATGGCAAGGGCCAAGCAGGGCCTGAAGGGCAGCCCTGGGCAGGGAGAGAGGCTTCAGCTGTCAGTTCTTCTAAAGGAAGACTTTGGGCCCCAGCTAGCAGGGAGCAGAGTGCTTGGGCCCCAACTCCAACAAAATAAGTTGTAAAACACTACTCCCATCTGATGGATAATTAATCAGTAGCACTGCCATGCATGCTTGTCTGCATGGAGGCTGCTCACCGTAACATCTGATACCTCTAAGCCAAATGTGAGATATTTTACACTGAAATATGCCACTGACGCTACCAACGTGTCAGAAGACAAGGAAAAAATCCTCTCCTTATGGGATGCAATCAGTATAAATGATAGTTATGTGCATGAAGCATTATTAGCTCTAAAAAACGGCAGCTGTATCTTGCAAGAAGTGGATTCACACATGTTAAAAATTAAGCATGCCTGGCCCAGCCCCAGGGTAAAGTCCAAACTGGGTGTCAACTGTAGTAGGTGGAACATGTCATGTGGAGAATATTTTGGTCACACAGGCAAGATGAAAAGATAGCATCATCAGGGAGGGAGAAGCAGAAGAAATATCCAGTGACCAGAGGTGAACAGGTTACCAAAGCTGAAAGTAGATTTGGCATTTCTTCTGAGTGGCACACAAAGGTCCATAGAGTCTCAGCCACGTGTCTCATGGGTTTACAGTTCACAGTTGAATGGATTCACTGTTTAAAAAGACTACACACAAAAAAAATATTCAAACTAGCTTGTGAATGGAAAAACAAAACTAGTTCTAAAATGGAAATTTGTTTATAGGATTACTGAAACAGTATCACTGTGAAAATTTACAATGCACTGTGACATGTTATACATATTTGCCCTAATTTTGGAAGCTATTTTTAGTATCCAACATAATAAAATTTTGACTTTGTAAACATACATTATTGAGTTCACACCTGCTTAGGCTCTTGGTGCGTGTCTTAAATATCTTTTAATTTCCCCTTTACTACCTGCAGTAAGTCTGGGTGAGATGTAAAAGAACTCGGGACATAATTTGCAATCTTGGAGAAAAATATCTGCTTTATGGTAATAGAGTAAAAAAATCCAAAAACTAACAAACAAAAAAAAAACCCCCACCAGTTCTAAAATGTTCCAGTTTTCTCTTGGAAAGGAGATCAAGTACCAAGATTCATCAGAGCAGATAAAAATACGGAAGAATAAACAAGAATTACGTACAATCAAATGGGTTGTTAATACTTATTTTAGTTCACCAAAATTAAGCTAGAAATTCTGCAAAGTAACTCTAAGGGTATTCTATCATTCTATTCCAGAGAACTTTAGGTTAATAAAATTTTCATGTGATTTGTTCTTCTCAGATGCATTCTACTGACTCGGCAATCACATAAAAAAAATTCTATAGGATTAGATTTTAAAGGCAGAATCTTTATTTCAGTAAAATTCCTATGCCACAAAGAAAAGATTAAGTTTTATAAATTTAAATACAGATAACTAAAAAATATAACTGCAGAAGCCTAAAAACTACAAGTGCTTTATCCAAATGATTTTTCCTCTTTGCAAAATCCCATTAAATCTATCATGTACATTTGTAGTGTTATATCTAGTGTTAGTAGAAGGTGAACATCAAACTGGATAAGAGTTTTATAAAATGCATGCACAAGAGAAGCACTTACAAGACTTTATAAGCCAGTAATATAGCAGTTCTAGAAATGGAGGGCCTTCTGAAGTAGAAGAATAATAATTTTCATGGGTTAATAAACGGAAGCCATCAAGAAGGATTATTTTCACATACTATAGTGTGGTATTTATGCAAAGGAAGAATGTGAGAGCAAAATGTAAATGGACTTAGAGATATTGGTTTCTGAAAGGAAAGAAAAAATCAGACTCAGTATAGTAAAAACAAACAAGATTCCATTTTTAGAGAAGTTGAACTGAAAATGTAGGTTAGACAAAGGCTCTTGAACTAATACCTAGAGAGAGTAAAGAGGAACAAGGCCCCTTCCCCTTCCTCTTCTGTCATCTCCCATGACTCTTCTGCCATTTCCCCTCCAAATTTCACGATATAACTCATAAACTTTAGGCAAGTCCTCAGTTGTTACAGAAAAATAATTGGCAGCTCCTAGGGCCCCATACTTCAGCCTCATCCACATGGTTATCATCTCAGAGTCACAAGCAGTTACCCTCCGCTAGCTGCTACAGCTACCCTAAACCCAGTGAAAGGCAAATATGAAATTCAGTAACTCCCACAGTATCCTAGCCTGCTCCGATATGCTTTAGCAAAGTTAGATTTTAAAAAAAAAAAAATTAATAAGTATTGAGCAGTATTTCTAAATGCCACTTTGGTTTCTTTCCAGGAAAGAGTAGAGCCATGTAAATTCAAATTAAATAGGAACCATATATTGCTCTCCTCTCTGATTCAAGATACACGGAAAACCCGCTTCAAATTAGGCATTCCTCAGACTCATTAATCTGAAACAACTTATATGCTTGTTCTCTGCTTTATATTTAATTGTTTATGCCTCTATTATTCTGTAGAATTATCATGAAAGAACTAAAGGAGTTTCTTTAATTTATTAATTTAAGTTTTTAAAGATTATTCTTTAAAATATACTACTACCTCATGATTCTACAATAAGCTTAAATTTATTTTCAACTTTTTCATAAACGAACCTCCTTAGTTTAGTTCTAAATAGAAGTTTCTCATACTTGAAATAGAGAATTTGTTATAGCTTCCTTTGGTATTCTTATCTGCCCTCTGCTTTGAGTCAGTTAACAATCAGAGTAGCCAGAGTCACTGGGTGGTTTTTGGTTTTGTTTCTTTTCCGAAACAACAATTCTACCATTAAATGTTAAATAAATGTTTGATGTGTTTGGTTTGGTGTTTCCCTCTGCTCCTCCTGCCCACACACTAATCATATTTGTCATTTTCTTAGACAACAAAGACCACATACTGAAAGCAATTCTAATAAGCTGCAACTAAAAAAATGTAGAAAAAGAAATTAAATCTCTGGTGTAGAAAACAGAACCATCCCCTCTAAAGAAAAAAAAAAGAATAAAAATGTTTTTCTTCCAAGATCTGGGAATGTTTTATATTACATAAAATCACTAGTAAATATTTTTGGGGGGGTTGCTTGTAAAAATCATTAGTGCGTACACATTTTTTTAATAAATATAATGATTTGAAAGATGTCATGCAAAAATAAATAGGTTACATGCAATTTTGTCACTGTCAGTTTTTCAGCTGGATTCTCCAATCAGATTCCTATTCTGCTGCATGCTGTAAAAATTGGTGTTAAAGGACATGCTAGATTTTGATGAACAGAAGTAATAGTAACATATAAATAAATATGTGCAATAGAAATAGAAGATGGAACATCCATAAAAAAATAAGAAAAATCACTCTAAAAACCCCTCAAACCAGTCTCAACAACTAAGTTGCACTGTGCTGAACTGCAAAAATACAAATCATCAACTGGTTAGTCTTGAACAGAAGATGCAGTTTAGGACTAAGACTAACTGCAAATATCAAAATACCACAGATGAAAACATTTTGCTAGACCAATAAACACATTTTGGGACCTTATGCTGTAGTTAATTTTAGCAATTTTGCCTCAGTCAGAAGCAGCACTTTGTTTACAAATATTTAGTAGGTCAAGTATGAAGTGCACTTTGGAAAATTCTGTGTAGAACACTTTAATAATAAACTCAACATTTGTCCTAATCTTATTCTAAATAAACACACAAAGACAACATAATCCTTCAGAACTAACCTTTGGTTAAACACAAGTACTTACAATAGAAAAGGAGGAGTAGTCCTTCCTCAGCATGTTTTGCTTGTGTAAGGATATTTCTTAGCAGTTTTTAATTTAATTTAGTTGTTTAAACTGCAAGATGCATCCAATTTCAAGCTCTTCTGCATAAAAGTGCACCAAAGGGTAGCCCCCATGTTTCAGCATAGTAGAGGAAGCAGAGAATTATACCCTGTCAACAGTGGTTCCTAATATACTCCTTCTTGGGCTACCACAGATGTCTCCACAGGTGTCTCCACACCTGGCTATAGGAATCATAGTGAATATTTCTGAATTGTATTTATCACATTTAAAGGAAATATGTACTGTGTAACAACCACAGAAAGGCCACCAAAATTGGGGAGGAGGGGGAAGTAAGTAAAAAGATTAGATGCTTTTCCAGAGTAGGTGAGAAAAACAAGGTCTGTTAACTAAGCAGAGGCCAACAACCAATTCCCGAATAAAGGTACTACACCAAGTTCTTCTAAGATGATTCAAGAACCACCTTCCTTCCAAACATAAATAAAATAAATTCCAATAAATCTATAAATTTCTCTTTTCTTCACTTCTCATTTTATTTTCTAATACATGTATATTAATACAGCTATGGACATGCACCTTTCCACGAAATAAATGACAGGGGCTCAACAATAATCTCATCTTTCCCTCCATTGCTGCTGAAGCTAGGGTATGTACACGACTTACCTTATTACAAGAGCAGATGTGGAGGTTTATTCTAGTTCTTAGAAGTCGGATTACATAGGTAGCATGCAGTGAAAGCTGATCAGGACCCTTTCCGCTAGGTGAATCCTGTAGTATAGTTGACAATAGACAGAAATCAGCAGCACACAGATGGATTTCCAGAAGCTTATTCTACTAATAATGAGAATCTGTGGCTTATAAAGCAGAAGTGTACTAAAAATACTGAAGAAATTAACTTAAAGATAGGAAACATTAACTATGAACTATGTCTTTTCTCAGTAAGTGTCAAAACCTCAATGCTATTGAAACATTAGTTTTTGCATTTAAAATTTACAATGCTGTGATAGTAGCAATGAGATAATTATGGCACTTCTGCTATCAAGGCCATGACTCACAAAAGCCAAACATCAGGTCATTATCTCTGTAATTCCACTAGAAGGGGTGAGAACAGGAAAGGAGGGGAATAGGGAGGAGTGAAAAAAAAAAAGTAAGCTTTACTTTGAGAAGCTGTCTACAGAAGCAGAATATGTTTCCAACACAAAACAGTTTGTAACTTATGCAACTGCATTACTATGAAGAGCTTTTGCTATTCCCCACCCCATTGTTATTTTCCCTTCATCTTTTCAATGACCAAATCAAATGACCAATACAACATGAAAAAGAGGGCACAGGAAGGTAATAAGATGTGAATTTGGGAAGTGCATCAGTTTTTGAGCCTGTGATACTGCACGCTCTATGAAATGCAATTAGCTACTCAGTGGTGATAATGCACAGTATAACTTTTCACTGAATTACTATGGATTTTAACAGGGCATGTATGCTACCTGTGCCGTTATGTGGAAAACCACGTTCCCAACATCATCCCCATCTTTCAGAGATATGGTAGTTCAACCTAACCTGAGAAATCCTTAAATAAAAAAATTCTTAGGGCTGTGTTGTAGGATTTTTTAAATATACTATTGCTGAAGATGGATGAAGCAATATATTGAGAACAGCGTAAATGAAACAAGTACTTTGTGTTGATCACAATTTTCCAAAAGTAATTTAATCTTTATACAAACTTAACAGCAACCTAAGATAATTTATTTTTCAGAAAGTGTTATGACATGTTCATTGGAAATAAAATCTTCCCTTCTGTATTTTCTCGTGGCATCCCAGAAAATAGATAGGGAAGTTCATTACTTGGGCATCCAAGGTGATCAAGCCTCTGTCTTCTTTTCAATTGTCATACTAGAAAATACAAAATACAGTAGCAGGCTGCAAGATATGGGAGAAAAGTCCTCAGTGGCATTAAATGATGGTGGTACATCAAAGTAAACACTCCACCATTTTTGGGCAATGTGATTTAAAAAAAACTATGGACCAGTTGGGATTGCGGGGGTAGGGAATTTTGAAAAGAGTAACAAGCATAGTTGAAAGGAAGTTATATTATTTGGTCTAATAAAGACTGAAGGAAGATGTGATAACAGCTTTTCTATCTTGTATACATTAAAGTGTTACGTAGGAGAGAATAAATGCTTCTTCATATCCTGTGAAGATAAGGGAAGTCATAGCATGCTTAATAGCAACAAGGGACTGAGGTGAAGCACGTAGTGCTACAGATGGCTAAGTACTGGAAGAGATTGCCTGGAGAGGCAGCAGAATTTCAATTATTATATTTAGAACAAGCTACATAAATATGCATCAGGAATAGCATAGGAAGACCTGATTCTGCCTTGGGGCTGAAAGTGAAATGTGGCCTCTTTAAGATTTTTTCCCAAGTTTGTTTTACAGGATTTCTGTAAGGATTCTTTGATATCTGGCCTTCTCAGACCCCAGAAAGCTTCTTGCCTGGATGCACTACAGGTTTCCACTCTTATTGGGATGAGAAACTAGCAAGTGACTCAGGCCATACCATGCTGAGATACAAGAAGTTTGCCGGCAAGTCAGCGTTACTAGTGGAAAATCCACTGAGAGTTCTGCAGTAGGGTAAGATTTAAAGCTTGAATTGTTCAGTTGTGAGTGTGGACTTGCTGTGTGGTTATCATTCAAAATGTTTGTCCTCAAGTCATCTAAACCCCATTTCAAATCATTAATCCTTATTATAAGGTAATTTAATTCAAATCTTTACATTAGTAATATATGTTCCATGTGCTCAATTGCATACGATCATGTTAGTATTAACTTTATAGTCATATAGATACAAGTCATTTTGTCTGTACAAAGATAACACTGTGCCATATTTGACCACAAACAGAACGCAACTAATACTCACATAGCATTTCTAAAGATATTTACTCCTTGTATTATCTTTTCACGGGTATTCTACACAGAATATTCATAATTATTTCAGAATCTGTCTTTATCTTTACAGCCCTTCATTGCTTGAAACCAGAATACCTGGAGTAGTAGACGATTTTCTCAGAAGGAAACGTGAAAAGCAACATGAACCTTCCTGAAGAAATGAGAACGCTGTAAATTCCACTGTCCTTCAAGTGTGACTTCATCTACTCACTTGGTAATTAAATACATAAATAGGGATAAATATATTTAGAAAATAATCTAAAATGTTTTTGAAGAAACACTAAGAATGGTTTTTATTTGTGAAGGAATGAGTAGAATTACACAAATTCCAGGTGTTTACTTGTGCTGCTTATTGCATTACTGGAAAAAGCTTAGTAGCTAATCAGGTTGGAGAATATTAAGTATTTTTTTAAAATACTGGCTGTAATTTTGGATTCTGTTTGGTGCACTGATGAAAAGACTCAAAAATTATTAATCAGTCACCATATATTTTAAACTCCTGGAGAACACTTTGAGGAAATTTTACTAATATTTTCATAAAAAGACCTAACTCTGAAAAGGAACCCCATAACAAGGTACATGCACATGTCAAGGAAGCCAAACACATGAAAGACTTAGGTTCTTTAACCTTCAATTGAAAGAATGTATTTCTGGAACTTTAACCTCTAGCAGGAAGATAAGGTAAGAAGCAGCTTCCAGTTTTATTGTTAATTATAAGCTAAGAGTTCAAGACAAAAGTTATCAAACTGGAACAAGTTACAAGAAGGTCTGCTCAAAGGATACACACTGTCAAGGACATCTTAAGATCATACATGAACTGTGATGACTTATAAAGGTAGTTACATGAACTAAAAGAGATCGCTTGTCTGTGGATAGTTTAGCTTGGATAGAACATTACACTGTTGTAGCAACTGCTTCCAGTATCTCACAGAATCCCACCTCACAGCAATATAGCCTGGGCATTTCAACACGGTACTATCTTATGCCAGAAAATATATCTTAAATAAGCACAAACCATGTAGCCTAGCAACAAGAAACACAAGAGGGGATATTGCTCTTTCGATCAGAAGTTGTAGGAGGATTTATAAAAAAAAAAATATATAAAAAAATCCAACACCTAACATGACCAACCCACAGAAGACAAAAGGACAGGACAGACAAAAGAAAAAAAACCTGGAGCATATTGCTCTTCAAAATATCACCCAACTTTAATATTTGGAAGCTAGGTCATAACCATCAGAAGTGGAAGAGCCTTTCAGTAAGAATGGACAGAACCAGACAAAAATGTGAGAAATTTTAGAAGACAAATCCAAATGAATTGGTTCTACAGTCTGAATAGAAATGCAAGTTTTCGCACACTGACTGCACACCAGCTGAAGCCTTTCTAACAGAGGGCAAGCAGTCATGGGCTGATCATGTGATAAGAATGGATAAAGTATAAACGCAAAAGCAGTTGCCATTGAATGAGATAAAATACAAAGACAGAAAAGACCTGAAGCTCATTTACCACAAATTGCTTCATAGATAACTGAAAATCACATTTGCTGAATAACTGTAACTACTAATGTGAGAGGAGGTATACATATATATTCAAAAGAAATAGAGTCCCTCACACTATCAACCTTGTTTTGGATAAGACTTTGTTTTCCTGGCTCACAATACCATCCACGCCCCAATACTACTCTGCTTTTAGACATAATATGGTAAACATAAAAATGGCTTGGTTCGTTTTTTTTGAAATATTGTGATACAAATAACATTCGGGATAGATAAAGAACTTAAAATGAACTGGAAATGTATTACACCTTGTTGTAAAGTGGTGCTGGATGATCAGGATTGGCTCAATAGCTACTATTCACAAAAGTCACTGCATTAATGTATCTTATTTTGGGTTTCATCATAGGATTTGTATCTTTGCTGAACTGAGTCATGAAAGTAAGCCAATCTTTCTTCAAGGGGAAAAAAAATAAAAAAGAAAAGAGGCCTCATAAAACATCCTTATCATTGATATAAATTGTTTTTAATATTCACTCTTCAGAAGAGATAAACATTCTCTCTGTTTCTATCTCCCAAGGGATTAAAACCTTTTGCTAAGAATATTATTAAAATAAAGTAAATGAGAAGGCAGGTTGATAGGAAGGTCAGGATGTTATAAACAGTAACCAGACATTAAAAACATCCAGTGCTAAGGGAAGTTCCGTTGTCCATTATACATTTTCCTTTCTCAGTCCTCATTGTCTCTGCCAGCTCTGTCTCATTTTGTGACATCATTATATTTCCTCAGAGACCATGTCACAAGTTTATAACATTGGTTTTGTTGTGGTTTTTTTTGACATCAATTACAAGGTCCTCCTAAGTTTCTAAAGGGGATGAAAAGTGGCTGAGCCACCATACCCAGAATATGATGATCAGTGGAACAAAGTCTAGTTGGAAGCCAGTAAACTGTACCACTGTGTTCAATATTCGAACCAATCCTGTTCAACATCTTCATTAATGATCTGCGTGATGGTACAAAGAATATACCCTCAGCAAGCTTCCTACTGACACGAAACTGAGAGGAGTGGGTTGTACACCAGAGGGTCGTGCTGCCATCCAGAGGAACCTTGATAGGCTGCAGAAGTGGGCTGACAACCTCATGAACCTCAACAAGGGAAAGCACCAAGTCCTGCACCAGGAGAGGAACAGCCCTATGCACCAGTATGTGCTGGAGACCATCCAGCTGGAAGGGGGTGTGGCAGAAAAGGACCTTAGAGTCCTGATGAACAACAAGATTAATATGAGTCAACAATGCATCATTCTGACCAAGTGGTATCCTGGGCTGCGTTAAGAGGAGTGTTGCTGGCAGGTCAAGAAAGGCAATTCATCCCTTATACTCAGCACTGGTGAGGCTACACCTGGAGTTCCTGAACATCATGAAACTCTTTTACTGTGAGGGTGACTACACACTAGCATGGGACAGGTGGTCAGATTTGCTACTATTGGCTCTTTATTTATTTAGCTGATGAAAAGGCCTGTACTCACAGCTGAGCTTGAACCTTCACTCACAAATGCTTTAAATTGCATATCTTCCCCGACCATTCTTTGATGTCTTAGAAGACGTTTTAAACCCCTCCACACTCTTTATGTGCAACGTAGGTTGCAAGTCCTGAAAGACAACTATCAGAAATGGGCACTTATCATAAAAAAGTATATTTTTGTAATTTTGTGTAAACAGTGCAAAAAAAACCCCAAGAAACAAAACACTCGCACGACCAAAAAGACCAACCCAAATAATACATCATTACACATTGAACTTTATACTTTACAGAATTTAATCTGCTGTAATGGCTAGTGCATGTTCAGGGAATTCACTAATTTTAATGTGAGTTCAGGGTACTTGCTACACTGCAGAATAGAGCCAAACTATTATGTCACCTCCGAATTTTCCCATTTTTATTTTCATTATGTTAACTGATAAACATTTATGACACTTTTCACTTGAACAAAGCCCACCAATAATTTAAGAAGAAATAAAGCATCACCAGTAAAATGGAGGAATTCCTCAATCTCCTCTGTACTAAACCTGGCACATCACGAAGTCACAGATGAATTTTATGAGGATTGATTCATGCCACTCTCTGAAGTGTAATTAAGTTCAATAAAGGCCTGTCAATATCATTTGATAACAGTTGTCACTTTATATCATGTCTGAAAGGCAGAGGTGCACACAAAAATGGACACAAAACATAAGGACAGAAGGTGCTATTGAGTCAAGCAAGGGAATTGGTAAGTACTAAACACTAAACAGCGCTGAAGTCACAACCTTGCCTTAGAAACAGATGTGAAGACCTGAATCACTCCTAAAAGCTAGTTCACAGCCAGCGGTCCAAAGCACAAACACTCCAAAAATGAAAGATTTTAACTCATTATTCTCCTCTTTTCGAAGGACATACATCCCACACTTGTTTGCCTGGACATCCAAATCTTTACAGCTCTTCTTACAACATTTGAAAAGAGTAAGAGAAAGATAGAGAAAAAAGGAGCAACTGCCCACTTTTGTAAGTGAATTTATGGTCTCATGCTTAACACCAGCACCCTACATGATGGGACCCATAAGCCTGAATTCACACTCCAAACTTTAGGCCAGTTAACCCATCTCCTGAATGAAGTTTTTCAAACAAGAAACCCACAAATTAAAAGAACATGCAGCAACAATCCTTCCCAAACCATGTTTTGAAAGAAACGAGTGCCTTACCTGTGGATTATATTCTGTTAGAAAATTTATAAACACGTCAAGAAGAAATAGTGCTGCAACCCTCTAGTAGAAGTCAGTTTGCCTTAATCCTAGCAAGACCACTAAGCAGAGAGAGAAGCAGCTCAACTTATAGACTCTGCTTTTTAACACTTCCTCATTAGTGAGAGAGCTAGAGTCAGAGACTTCTCTGGGGAAGGTGGTTTACCCTTCACCTGAGTTGTAATTCACACCCTGCTTGATTAATACAGCTGTACCAGAAGTTGCTAAGTTGCTTGTCCATTAAGACATGTGGAGAGCATCTGCCCTTTAAAGAGCTAAGAAACATTCAGTTAAATGTGCAGAAGAAACCACAGCTGCAAGCAGGAAGGCTGATGCAGGAATGTTGTGAGAGGAAAGGACTTACTAAATTAGAAAAATAGACCTTTCCTGTGAAAACACAGTAGGTCCTCTAG
This sequence comes from Apaloderma vittatum, assembly GCF_000703405.1. Classification (NCBI taxonomy): domain Eukaryota; kingdom Metazoa; phylum Chordata; class Aves; order Trogoniformes; family Trogonidae; genus Apaloderma; species Apaloderma vittatum. The sequence goes on from NW_009725534.1 coordinate 50,368, forward strand.
GATACATAGACCTGGCTGTTTAATAAAATAGTAGGTACCCAAGCACAATGTAGGGTTTTTTTCATTACGTTTGAAATTTCAGTGGCGGTTCTGTGAAATCTGGTAGAAGTTGGGGACCTGAGATTTTTTCATGGGCTGCTAGATTTCTGCTAATTGTCATGATGAACAGAAGCTAAATACTCTTAAAATTCTGCTAAGTGCCTAACTCTCTTATGTCCTTTTTTTCTTTCTCACTTCAGAGCAGATCTTTGGACCAAATTGTGATTGGGCCCAGATGCACAATCTGAATTGGAATTACTTTATTATGTATGATGTTCAACTCATAATGAACCATTACTCACCATTTTATATTCTCATATTCCTATCAATGACCTAGAAAAGAAAGGTTTATCTGCATCACATCCGTTTCATTTGAAGACCACTGGAGGCACAGAGACCATTTCTTTGTTTTTTTAAGGAAATCATTGGTCTATATATAGAGAGATTTTTTTAGGAGTCATACCTCAGTAATGACTTTTAGAAGTTTTTACATGATTTCATGACCAATTAAAATAAATCCCCATACAGTTTCTCTTTTCCTGTGCTTGGAATACTAGCTCCACATATGCTGCTGGTACCTTTAGAGTGATTATTTGGCTGTGACCACAGTTTATAGACACTAGCAAATAAAATAACAGAGGCTAATGTTAAATAAAAAAAAAAAAAGATGTTTGGGCTGTGAGATTTTCAGCCAATGTAGGAGATTTATTGTTAGTAAATGCAAAGTCTTGTGGCCAGGAAAATGAAAGCACATATACAGAATGAGGCAAGGAACAAAGCAGCATCATAATTGATGTAAATTAAAAATTTGTAAGGGAATGTTTTCCTTTTTTTCTTTTGTTTTATGTCAGAAAGATTTTAAAATCCAACACAATTTTTAAAAAATATACTTCTGACTGTTATAAAACCCATGGGGAGAATAATCTACATAAAGTCCTGATGCCTTCATTATGATATTATCAATTCCAAGAACATTCTCAATTATCATTATGATCATCATTAGCATGTTTTATAGCATGTTCATTAGTTTTTCCTTCTTCTGGAATGTTAATCAAAGATTAAATTTACTGTAAATCAATCAAAAAAAATTTTCTTCATTTTAAGTTTAATCACAGAGTGTTCAGTGTGTAATAAATGAAACATAAAAATACTGAGTTTTCAGTCTGTTCAATAATAATGTGAAAACCTTTGAAGATTTTAGAACTATTATTTTGAGCATTACTTACAGTTACTTCTAAACTTTATTAACTAGTATCTTTTATAAAATCTAAAATTTCTATGTAACTTATTTGTATCTCCCTAGCTTAATAATATATATACAAAATTAAGAATTCATACATTAGAAATTCTGTTTCTGAAGCCATGCAAATATAAAGACCATCAAAAAGTGAAAGATAATTCTTGAACATTTTTCTTTATTAAGGCAAAGGAAGTGAAACATTAAAAATCACCTTATTACCAATGTAATTTCATATACTTTTCTGGCTGTGTTGTTAGAAATATTTGGTAGAAAGATCATGCTCTCATTCTTATACTTGAGAAAAATTTGTACATAAAAGAGACTTGAATTCCTGATACCTAAATATTGTGAACACTTCTCAAAATCCAATGGAAATGCTGGGCTTTTCATACATGTAGGCGTTTGGCTGGAGTCTGCATAAAGAATTCTTGCAACTTCCTTAAATAATATTGCCACATTTTAGGAAAATGAAAGTGTACTATAGATTGATTTCATTACAATAATGTTGAGTTTAAGGCCTCAGAAGAACAGCTTCTCAGTGATAGTAATCTTTAATTGTATTTGAAAAGGTAGTGGGTTGTCCTTGGATGGCTGGCATACGCCCAGCCAAGCACTCTCTAACTCCCCACTTCTCAACAGGACAGGAGGAGAAAATATGGAAAAGCTCATGGATCAGATGAAAACAGGGATATCCATTACCAATCACGTCCAAAACAGACACAATTTGGAGTATGGGGATCATGATCAGTTCATAACACTTGGACTCTGGTGATCCTTCCTCCTCATGCTGTGGGTCCCTCCCACAGGATACAGTCCTTCACGAACCGATCCAATGTGAGTCCTTCCCACAGACTGCAATTCTTTAAGAACCTCTCCAGTGTGGGTCCTTTCCATGGGGTACAGTCCATCAGGAACCAACTGCTTCAGTGTGGGTCCTCCACAGGCCACAGTTGCTGGCAAAACACTTGCTCCTCTGTGGGCTCCTCTCCTGCCAGGAGCTTGTTCCTCCATGGAGTCCTCCACAGCCTGAAGCTTCCTCCAGCACATCCACCACCTCTGGCATGGGGTCCCCTTCCATGAGCTGGGTAACTACTCTACTGTGGTCCTCTCCAGTGGCTGCAGGAAATAATAGCTCCAGCACAGGGTCCTCTGGCAGGGAATATCTGCTCAGGTATGTGCAGCACCGCATCCCCCTCGCAGCTGTCAAGGCTATTTCTCACACTTACCCCCTCCTCACCTCTCACTGCCAGGCAGTGTTTTGTCCTTTCTTACCCAGACTTTACTCAGGTGCCACCATCATGGCCGTGGGGCTCAGTTGTGCCCTGCAGTGGCTCTGCTGGAGCAAGCTGGAACTATGTCTGGAGTGCAGAAAGAAAAAGATATTTTAGGCAATTCCTATTCTGCAGTCCCTGCATACACAAAATTCTGAGGGTCAACTTTCAGGCTTTTAATAAAACAGTTAAATGTCATCAGATTATATTATTTTCCTGGTAATATGAAAAAATCCAAAATATTTTTACGACTGTATTTTTATCACATTGGTTTTTGTCCAGATTCATTTCATTATAAAAGTGCTTCCTTTGTGTTACAGTTTGACTCTAAATTACAATGAAGTTTCAGCTAAGAAATTGGAAATCAACTTTGAAAACATTCTATTGATGAGAAATAAATTGTAGGCAAGTAAAACCAGAACAACCTGAAAAACTTTTAGACAGAAAATCAACATAAATGTATGCATAAACACCAGTGGAAAATGAGTTATATTCTAGGATTCCTGAAACATATGCAAATTCTTATTTTAGAGATCAGAATCATTTGTGCAAAGAATATTTATACTATTCTGAGTATGTGAATCAAATCGTATAAATATATGCAATAACCTTAAATCAGATACCTAGATCTTGTCAATACTAAAAAGATACCATGAAATATAGACCTGAGAAAATCATACATGTATATTTGGTATCTCCTATAATTTGGATCTGATTACATGTTGAAAGACAGCATTACAGACTGTGTTCAAACACAATAAGCAAACAAAAGAGCTGATCATTAGACATGCTAATAGTATGATGAACAGATCAGATATTAATATTAAAAAACATTCTACATAAATATGCACAAAGTTCCCAAAAAAGTAAGGGTGGAAGAAAAATTGTTTTCCTGCTGTGTCTACCTTATAATTTTCTGTTCTGTGAAGATTTTTATTTTTTTCATAGTATCAGAAAGATGATGGGAAATATTTCCATCAGTGATCTGCTGCACATCCCCGGGTTTTGCTCATTCACGAATATTTAAATTGCAGGTGGGAAGTTAATGTACAAAAGAATGTAATAATCTGGACCTTGAGAACTGAGAGCTTTATGTAAAGGCAGAACTGTAGCTTTCCACAAAGTTCATATATGAGGGTCCAAACAATAGAAATACTATATGTTTGGTAAATCTAAATCTGAAATGGGAAATATGTTAAAAAATAAAAATGGGGGAAATGTGATTGCTATACCCCATTTTTCTTACTTTAGAAAGAGAATCAGAGATAACAGAACGAGGTAAGAGGACAAGTCAATGTTTCCTTTTGTAAAAGGCAAATGGAGACAGAAAACTTAGCCATTATGTATAAATACTATGTTTGACCAGAACTGTACAAACCCTTTTGTTCCTCAGTAACAGAACAACACACAGAAAGAAAGGTTTCCACAGTCAACTGGCTAATTTGAGTGATCTGAAGACTTCATACAATGCAGTTTGCATTTCTTCATACTTCAGCGTCTCATCATTTGTCAGTGAATACACTGAGAAGGGAGAAAAAGACAGCCAGAGAAGAAGACATGACAATGTGTTCTGGAAAAGAGGTACAATTAGGTAAAATTCAGAGGCTGTTAGTAAAGGCAGCAAGGCAAATTAGTAGTGTGAAAAGATGATCTCTTATTCCTTAGTGAACAGCACTGCAATTATTTTCTTTCTCTCTATGGCAGGTCTTCCTCTCCCTTTTTGATTTTACCATAGTATTAGCTGAGTGAAAGCTGTCAGGGTTACACCTAATCAGGCTGGTGTACTTATTGTGTTTCGCAGGCAGAAATATGCTTGCATTTACTGTGCATTATTGTATGTGTGATGACTCTGAGATGTCCAGAATCAGTAAATCTCATTACCAGAGTAGTAGTAGGTGCTGCCCTGCCTGGACATGGCAGTCAGTTTGATCCTATAGTTCACATAAACATGTGCTGGAGGATTGGAAGATTGCAGTGTTTCTCTTTTCCCATTCAGACAAAACTTGCAGGCAGAAAATATGAGAAACCTTGTTGTTTCATTAGCCTTAAATTTAAAACATAAGGTAGGAATGTAAGGAATCCACATTGGGATGTGATCTTTTTTATCGTTCTATAAAGTTCAGTATCTTGTAACTTATGATAATACAAATCACTAGGGATATGTGTGCTTATATTATATGCTGTAAGTTTCAATATAAGCAGTAATAAGTAGAAACAAAAAAAAGTGAAAAGTAAGTTTTTAAGGATGAAAAATGCAACTCACTGCAAGATGGCAAAACTAACAGGTTCCACTTGAGTTAGCTGAGTGAGCCTGCTGCCTGATAGCAGTTAGTGAGTCTAGACTGATAATCCTCAGTTTGAGAAAATCATCTGGTAAGCACCGTAGAAGTAAAAACTGAATGCCTTGAAGCACTTGGAACGTATAAGCAATAGCCAGTAAGCAGCAAAGCTATAGTTTGGGAAATAACATTTCAAATCAAATGATTTAGTTTGAGTGATTCATTTCTACACATTTCAGCCTTGTAGAAACATCAGCACAATCTCTCCTCAAGAAATTCCCTTTAAAGAAAGAGTAAAGGAAGCTAGATCCTATATCCTGTAATCATACTGAGAAATACTGTAGTCAGTGAATAACTCATGGAATAAGATACTCAGTGGGAAGCAGAACAGCAAACCTGACCTAAAGACAATCTTGAAACTGAATGCATCTCTTAACCTCATGAGAAGGAAATTCAAAGTATCAGATACATTTCTCAGCCATTTTTAATCAGACTTCTCTCTGATTTTTACTTTGTCTATTTTTGCTTTGCTTTGTGAGAAGCGCTACAATATTCATTGGGTCACTCATTATGAGTAAGATAATATAATACGGTTTGTATGAATTATTTTTACAGATATATTAAAGGAATGGTGTAAGATCACACTATCAAACTGCACATATATATCTATATTAGCTATTTTCATTTTCTTTGTATTTCTTAAGAGATTGTCACAGGTAATACTTCACAGTTCCAAGGATTCACAATAAAATCCCCTGCAAATTGAAAAAATAAAAAAAGTACAATTTCTTATTGTTAGATTTTTGGGAGGGTTTTGCACTGAGAGTTTTCCAAGGAATGGAGGTAACGCTTTCAAAATGATGGTAGCACCCAGGCTAAAGATAACAATTAAAAGTCTTTCTGAAAGGGTTTAGAACTACTAAAAAAAAAAGTTCTATCTTTATGAAGTTTGAGGATTTCTCAATATATACATTTACTTAATTAACTATGAACTTCTTTAAATATTCTTTCATCAGTCATATCTTGCACGTCTGATGTTAAGTAAAACATATTACTTTTTTTTTTTCCTTTTTTTTGGATGAGTGAACTCTCTTCCATAACTGCCATATACTGCAACAAGACTTCCACTCAAAATGTTTTTTGGGCAAACAGGAAGACATCATATACATGGAAATAATAATTTACGGCTATTACAACTAACATTTTAACAGTCTAATTGTCAAAAAAATAATACAGAAGAGTGGTAATACAAGTACAATTGCCGTGTAAAGATTCCTTATATTTACTCCTTTTTTTCTGGTGCTAGATTCACTTTTCCTATATGATTCTGGATCCTAAGTTTCAGTTTTCTTCACTGAGCCTGGGAAACGGATGGACCTAGTATGGTTTATTGGAAGCATCTTGAGATGCTTAGTGGTAGCTTCTTCAGTCTCTGGTCTACTTGGAGTTGTTATAAAGTGTCTTCTTAGCTCTCCAGTACAGACAAAAACCTACAGCCTTTTTGCTACTAACAGCAAAATCATATTTATTAGGTCACATACACGCTGCAGTTACGGTATTTTGACAAAGATTGAATAACATAAGTGCCACCTGAAGCAGATGTTGAAGAAAAAAAAAATGCTTTGCAGTCCAAGACCTCCCACAACTTTCCCCATTACTCCCCATGGGGTTTAAGTTGTCCCTGTAGTTGCCCTACTGGGCAGAGCACATCCTCATCTGAGCTCCACAGCGAAGAGCTGTGAGTACAGCCATTTTCCATCACTGACATTTTCCAGCTTTGCCTGCTGTTAAGGTGAAGAAAGAGGTAAAGAAACACAAATTTCTTTCTTCCCCTCTCTCAGTACTAGTGCACAACTTCTACATTTCCTGTTTGAAGTGAGAAAATAAAACCAGAGACCATCTCCTCCCTCAGTAATTAAAATGAGGAAAGCAGACTTTATCCTTAAGGAATTCACAGCATGCAAATTTGTCCTCCTATAAATGCCAGAGAGTCATTTTAAATCCCCTGTCAAAAGACACAACACATAATCATGTTCCAGCTCAGTTCAGCCAAAATTTATCAGTCTCATGTTTTGGGATGTTTTATGGTTTGTTTTATTCTTTTTACAGTGTGTAGGGTTACTTATGTTAATAATTTGCTAAGGACTCATAAAAAAGAGCAGGAAAAAACATATTAGACCTCATTGTTTCAAGCCAGAAAACATGGAATCATCAGGCATTCAGTAGAGATTCACTGAGTAGGCAGATTTTCTAATACTTGGTCAATTTAGCTTCTATCTTTTTTCCTTTGGATACCACAGTTCAGCCACAGTACATCTATTGGATTCTGTTTCAATGTCACAGTAACATGATGACCCAGTCACAAAATTGGGGCAAACAGCAGACTTTTCTACTTATTCAGCCCATCTTGGCTAAAATTTACTTTCCAGCTGACTATGATTTGCAAATTCATCTCTGCTGTTTAGTCTGTCTTCTAGATCAGGGCAGAATGCATTGAAAAAAATTAATTTGAATGCCTATATTTTTAGTATCCATCGACACTTCATCCCACATTAGAGTTCACTCTATTCCTTGTCTTTCATCTATTTTTAACTCCATGTAATAGCAATCAGATTCAAGTGATGGGGATCATTTTTGTAAATTTTTAAAAGGTATTATCATACTTTACTAAAATGCAAATATATCTACAGCATATCCTTCATCTGCTAATTTTGTAAGTCTGTCAAAAAAGCAATCATGTTTGAGTGGCATGACCGTTTTTTTCGTTTCCTTTTTGTTTATACTCATGTTGATTTTAAAAAATTAATGGTTTTCATTACAGCACTGAGATAATTCAATATGATGAAGCGAGTACACTATAATAATGAAATACAGAATAAACATAAAATGTAAGAATTGGAACTCCATCTAAAAGTTGTGGGTAGCATTGAAATATTTCATTATACTATACATACATTTGTTTAGGAAAGCAAACTAAATAATGCAATGTATAAAGAAATTACCTAATAACAAAGATGTACTGAGCTGATGGATGCATTCTATTCTCATGGCATTGTTCATCTGTTCTCCCATTCTAAGCCCGCAGGTTATTATGCTTTTGAACAGATATTATTCTGATATTGCCATATGAGAGATGAAAGAGTTTTCTAGGCAAAATGGCCACGATCTATGCATTTTCCAAAGTCTTTTAATATTTATTTTATTACTTTCACATAGCTGGCACCACGATGAATTTTGAACCAGGAGTTACCATTCTATATAAAGCAGGCCACACAGATTTTTTTCAGCAGTTCCTGTAAAGAAATATCTTCTCTCCATGTAACTGGGAGATACAATATTCAATAACTTGCAAGTGAACTAGGGTATTTCTTTTCAATGCTTATAAAATATTAATTGTAAAACAAAAGATTAGTTATTCCGTTCATAATCTACTTGTATATAGAATACAACCTTAATCTTGTACAGCTGAATATTAGCCTTAATTTGATTGTTTTCAAACTCCTGTGCTCCGTTATGGATCTTTTTTTCACCCTGACTGTCAGTTTATTTAACCTCCAGTGGCTGATATCTTATTCCATGATAGATATTTATAATTCACAATGCATTCTTCCCTTAACTTTCTTTGTATTAAGTAAAAGCTACCGAAGTCTTTCAGAGGTAAATTTTCCAAATCTTTCCTAAAGTTCTTTAGAGTATATTTCTACTATTGGTAGTCCTATTGAACTCAGTGAACTGACTATTTGTTATATATATTCCTGGCCATGTACAGCCTGCAGTGGCTGTTTAAAATCAGCTGTTGGAATAGCTCATATCATCACATGAAGGTTTGATTGTATGAATCGCTGCAGAGGGCTACTGGTTACTGTCAAATATGCTGCAGCATCCAGAACATGGATGTGAACAGTCCTGGAGGATTTCTTCTCCTTGTGAGGCCTCATATGAGATCCCGAGCTGCAAAGAGTTCTTGGGGTTTATCTTCTGCTTGACTGAAGAAGAACAGACTAGTTGGAAGACAGAATTGTGTAGGAGATAAAGGAGAAAAAAGGAATTAGTAATTTGAAGTTGTCAGCCGTAGCAACAAGATGAGCTGACAGTGCCAATGCTGCAACTGATCTCTCCTTTCATTGATGAGGAGCAACAGGGCTGCTTAAATGTCAGGCATAATGATCATTGAACAATGTGTTAACACTACCTTAGTATCTACTGCCTCAACTTTGCAGCTGCAGGCAGCCATCTTCATGCTGGTTATGCTTCCTGATTTTCTGCGGAGAGGAAATGAGTGAAGTAACTGTTGCATACGAGGAGTTTCTGTAGTAATTTAACATATGGAAACTTGTATAACGGAGTTTGTGCTTTTCCTCTTTAGATTAAATTTTGGGGTCTGTTCTGGCAATGGCCCTTAAATGGATCAGGCTGTGAGGAAAATGTAGACAGAACTATTGTTTCCCCCAGCTTACAAAGGACATCTTATGAAAGATTGAATAGCACAGTTTAATTTTTATTTACTTATTTTCTTTACAAGGAAAGCCACTTACCTGAATTCTTGAAGAGCACATGAAATATTTATTAAGAGTGTGCCAGAAAAAAAGAAAATCAGACTGGTAAGATCAGAAAAGCTCAGCGGCAAAACCCAATCTAAGTACATTAACCGCCTCAGCAGTCTCGAGTAAATCCTTTTTATTTGAAAATATCTAAATGAAGCTTCTACATATACATCTTGTTTTAGATTTATTTTTCTTTAACAGATTGTAGAATAGGACAGCTTTCAAATTGAGATAAAGCATTCCTTTTTTCGGATTTTGGGTAGAAAGTCTGTTTCACCATGGATGGAAGACAACTGTCGAATTGCTGCAACTAACAACAAACTCAAGTCTTAATATGAGAGTTCTGAGAAAAAATGAGATGCTGGACTTCCAAAATGTGGGTGTGAGCACTACGTGACCCCTAGAACCACTCCAAACTAAATTATTCTGTGATTTTATAAAAAAGGACATACTGCAGCCCTTAGTGCTAGCTAGACTGGGCGAGTGTACTCACAGACAAAGACGCTGAACAGTTACTTGCTTTACATTCTGAAATACTGTTAATTTAAATTACAATATAGAAGATGACTTTTAGTTTGAATTTAAATTCTGCATTTGGGACTTCAGATTTTTGCATATTTAGAACTGGATGTGCTCAATTATTATATATAAGTTTTCATTTTCTTTTCCTGTATAAAAATACACACAGAAAGCTCTGTAATGTCTTATTACACCACTGTGGCAAAGAAAAGACCTTCAAAGCAACAGTGATGATATTTAAAATTACTTAATCGATACATCCCTCGCATGTGATTCAGGGCCCTATTTCTTCCTTTAAACCAAATGAAAGTAGAACGGGAGTGAGAGTCTCAAAATCTCACTAATTTCTATGATCGTAGTAAAGGAGATGGTAGAGAACCACCTCATAATTTTTACAGGTCACTTAAACTACAGTGTTCCCTCATCTAAATGTGTTCATTAGCGTGCTGGTTTTGGCTGAGGTGGAGTTAATTTTCTTCGCAGTAGCTAGTCTCGGGCTATGTTTTGGGTCTGTGCTGCAAACAGTCTTGCTAACCGCAGAGCTCACACAGCATCAAGGCCTCTTCTGCCCCTCACACCTCTGCACCAGCACGTGAGCTGGCAGAGCACACAAGGTTTGGAGGGGACACAGCTAGGACAGCTGATCCCAGTTGACCACAGGGATGTCCCAGAGCACATGACATCACACTCAGCTGGGGGAAGAGGAAGGAAAGGGAGGGGGCATTGGGAGCGATGTCTTCCCAAGTCACTGCTACATCTGATGGAGCCCTGCTCTCCTGGAGTTGGCTGAACACCTGCCTGCCCAGCTGGGGCTCAACCACAACATCTAGCCAAGTGCCTCTGAGGAACAAAGTGTATGTTTTAACAGCCCTGATGGGAATGGCAGCCTGGCCCTACTCTGTTAGGAAGGATGTCAATGCTCATCCAGAGAAAAAATAAAACATTGTAAACTTTCTTTAAGTTTTATTAATTAGCAGCAGGTGAGTATAAAAGTTTGGACCAGCAGATCTTTCTTCAGACAACACTATCTTAAAAAAGATATAATGCAGTTCACTAGGCAAAAACGTTTCTATATATTGATATAACAATTGCAAAAACAACTGCTAGTTTTAGCCAGGCTGTCAGGGAGTTGCAGTGGTCACACATGGCTGCAGGCACCTGAAGCACCCACCATCCCTGCTGGACCCCACACCATCCCTGCTGGACCTCACACTTCTGGGCTGGCTGTTGATTTTTCCTAGCCACCCGCATTTGCAGTGTCTGGCAGACCAAAAACTAGCAAGCGCTAAAGCTTCTTTTGCAGCTGACTTGGACTTTACTGCTTTGGGGCATGTCTCAGGACTTACTGGGAACCTATCACTCCGCGGAGTACTACTGCGCAACGTAAAGGATAAATGGATTTCAAGCTGCGTGCACCCCGCCAGGAGCCTGCTGTACTTAACTGCAGAGTTTGGCCACAAGTCTGCAGGTGACGCCTGCTGGGTTTTGACACTGCAGCACAGTTGTGGCAGTAGCTAGGCTGCACAGGGGTGACAGCAGGCATATTTTAGGCAAAATCCATGCTTTGTCTACCAAATTTCTTACCCACTTTGCCGCTGAGATCACCTACCCTCTCCATCTAATTCTGGGCTCCTGTTCAGTTCAGACAGGAGGAGAATCTGCTATCACAGTGAAGCTTACAGTATAGACCTATCTGTAGGGTTTGGCATCTGCACGTAAAGAAAGCAACTTTCTATCAAACGTAGTATGAAATCCCAGTCCTTCGCAGCAGAGAGAGAAAGCCAGAAAAAAGAAAACACATACACATTATTTTTCACAGGATGGTCAGTCTCATAAGATTTTTTTGCAGTAAGGTAGCATCTTGATCTGTGTCTATTTATCCTAACGTTTTCAAATATTGCTCTTCTTCAAAGAATCTGAGCTGTACCATATTTTATTTTGGGGGAACAAAAAGTATGCTTCACTTGTACTTTTGGAGAACACGAAGTACTGCAGATAAATACCAAGTAGAAAATGCAGAAAGAAGTCTTGAAATATTAATTCACTTCATTAGCTTTTTTCACTCCTCCTTTTAACTGAAGTCTGGAATTTAGCTTGAATTTGCACTACAGTTTATTCCTTAAGACTAGATGACAAAGAGTCTATAGAGTACAATCTATAAATAGAGTATTTCCTGAATACACAATAGTGACAGAAAACAAAAACGGAATTTGAATTTTTGTGGGAATCTCTGTCGTAAGTGGAACTTAGTTCCCTACAACCACAGGTAGGTAGAAAATAGTAATTATTCTAGACCACAAAGCAATATGAAAAACATGAAACTCACATAGTCTTGAGTCAACCTGAAGAGGTATAAATATGTTCAAAATTTAAGTCTCAGCTGGATGTTAATTAACAATTCTGGTTTTGCCTTTGTATGGAAAACAGTATTTCCATACACTCTATCTTCAAACAAGTGAACACCCAGTACTGTACATTTCTCATTTAAATATCAAAGAAATAGTTTTATTTTCAAAGTAATGAGATATTACATTTTGAGCCCTTTGAAAATCCTCGTTGTGCTGAAAGCTGTTTGGCACAAAACTCTTGAAAATTCTGTTGTAATTTTGGGTGCTGGACTTTGAAAAATGAGTCGTGCAATTCTGAAAATAGAGGTCTAGGCAGGCAATAAACTAAGAAAACCTCATCCTGTATATTAAGTATACATTCACTAGTGACTTAAATTGTAATCAACAACAAGTTCTACTTTCTCATCTTAAAACTGGAAAATCTTATATTAGGAGTAAAAAGAAGAGGTGGTAAAATATAATGTAGTGAAATAAATGCTGAAGCTATTCTAGTCACTAATTAACCTTGTCTCACTTGATAACAAGCTCAAGAACATTTCCTGATTTCCTGTAAACATACACATCAAAATTACACAGTAGAGAGTTTGAATGAGTTTGGGCTAATTTTGCAAGTTCATTATATTCCAGATTGAAGTGTCTTTTCTTGAAAAATAAAATGAAATAATGTCAATTTGGGAGTTATATTTCCTTCATGGTGTAGGTTTTTAGCACAGTATTTTTAGAATTATTGGTTAATGTTTCTTAAGGATATATCTTAAAGTAACAGGAGTGTCATGTGGTTTGACTAGTGCATGTACTTCACAAAATATATCCATGTCACTGGCTTGAACCTTCCATTGCAGTATACACTTCTGTTTAGATATATGAAAAGCAAGTATGCAGTAAAAAGACCATTTTCCAAGGCTGCTATTAGATGATGTCTTACACATAGTACTTCTGTCCATCTCCCCCTAACTCTGAATATATATGAAATTACAGAGTATATGTTGAACTAAAAATTATCTTGCCACAATAAAAATTTAGCTACCCTATATACTCTGAAGAAACCTAAAGGTTTGAGGCTTTGAACAAAGTTTTATAAAAGTTTAAGAACTTTTCAGGAGCAAGTTATAATTTACCAGAATTATTTTTAATTAAATAAATTCACAATTTAATTCCTGTAATTATTACTAGCTCTGTAAATTGTTTAGAAGCATTAAATATGAATATTCAATATTCAAAATTCAAGCTGAATTGTGATTAAATATAGTCCTATTTATAAATATTTATAAATATATATTTATAAATATGCTCCTCTGTGTGATGAAAATAACACTTGGAATGAAGGATTTCAGAGTATTAAGAATACACATGCATAAGACTTAAAAACTGTCAAATTGCCTAATACTTACCCAAAATTCAGTTTCTTTTTGTTTAACACTTTGTTACAGTAAAGGAATACTGATGAAAGAGGGCAAAACTATACACATTTGGAAAGAACTGAAGAGAGCTTGATAAGAAGTGAAGGAGAAAAGATTTTAAGACTGAAAACTAAATACATGGTGCATTGTGTGTGCAGGTTGGTCTGGTTTATATAATTGTGTTTCTGTACTTCATTACATGTAAAGACATAGTTGTCGACATTAATTAGATCAGCTATTAGCTCTGTCAACTTTAACCTAAGTTTTGCTGCTGTTATGTAAGTACATTCATAATTTCATAATTTTCATTAGATTTTATAGAGATTTATACCAGGTTAGTGGTAGATGGCAGTCAGCTGAGGTGTTGAAACATTTTACAGAACATATAAAGAAAAGCGCCAGATAATATATTTTCTAGGACTGCAATGGCATTGGTACTGTATCAAGCTCGATGTGTTAACATGGATTACCTGCTTCGCTCTGATCAGTTCCTGTGATGGAGTTTGTAGAGTGGGAAAGTACTCTCACCATAAAAACTACCGAGGAGTAGACAGAAAATTCTATGATGTACACCCAAACGCTCATACCACACAACTTCAGAAAAGTATAACTAGAGAGCAATTGCACTGCTCTTGTTAAAAAAACCCAAACAAACCCAAACTAGAGACCCACTGAAGCTTGTAATATTCTATAGGGAAATGAAATCCATTTACTTCCCACTGTGTGTATGAATCAAGACAGTACAGGTGGCTAAGGAATGTCCAATTACACAGGCACCTTTGCCCTTTCTGAGTTTATATTCCAGAAGAAGAGAGTGAGACAGGCAGAAAAAGGAAGACTTAATACCATCTCATTCATGTTAGTTTTCCGTATTTCATTTCCCAGCTAATTAACCTTTTACTGCGGAAAAAGTTCTACATTAAGAAGCACAGCATAACAATCAAAAACCTCACCATTACTGAAAGACTGTTTCTAATCTAAAGTACTTCCATTCCTCAGAAAAATCTCCTAAGTTCTATGAAAAGTATTTCTGTATAACCTGCTCCTTCATCAGCCAAGAAATTCCAAAATACACATATGCAAAATATAAACTTGGAATTATTTTTTAATTTATTTTCTAGTTCTTTATGTCAAAAATATTTGTCTCTCAGCAATATGCTATACAGAAGGATAATATTTTTTCATTTTAAAAATTATGAACAATATATGAATTGAGTTTACTGCATTCTGACATGTTACATATATATATTTAACTATAAAATGTAATCTGGTAGATTTCATTTTAGAGAAACAGTAGTTCAGATGTATAGGAAGCATATGCCCGTATAAATGAAATCACCCACTCACATCCACACCTTGGTTACGTATAAATGCACATATGTGTATATATATTACAAGTATATATAACTTCAGTGTAAAATTATATATGTGAACATATATATATATATGTATGTGAACATATATAATGTGTAAACAGATGTGTAGGTAGATATGTATTGCTTTTCATTCACTGAACAAAGTGAATGAGAAAAAGTATTGTGTCTAACTCAGGCAAAAACTGCCTAAAAGTCTTTGTATACAGTCATCAACTCTGTATTACCACATCACTTGAGTAGTTGACTCCAAAATTAATCTAACTGAAAGAACATACAAGAAAAGTCTAATCCCCACTTCACATCCTCCTGAAGAGGTCACTCACCGAGAGAGAAATTTCTCCTTAAAGAGATGCTTTATTAATGCTTTCATTTATCTGACAATCTATTTTGAAGACTTCTATAGGGACAGATACTCAAAAACTTCTTAACATGAATATACTTCATTTAAAACCAGTCAGCCACAAAACCTATAAAATGCATCATTTTAACAGTTTGAAAAATCATAGTGACTAGTATATGAGAAGTTGGTATAACCAGATATGATTATTAAATGGATAACATGTTATGGTTGAAAGACTGCAATAGACTCATTATGCTGAAAACATTTCTGGAAATAGGTCCTTTTTTATCCCCTCCCCCACCTTACCTTTCTGCATTTTCAGAAATGATATCTCTTTTCCACATTTAAAATGTTACATTTGACAGACAAGTATATTTATGTGCAAATTTCAAAAAGATGGAAATTACCACTTTACAGGCAAAGAACCCTGTTAATGGCAAGTACTCTAACAAATTGTTCCTGGTACATTTTTCACTGTGCTCCCAAAGCCAAGTTCCTCTGTGCATCACATCGCCCATTTCACTGCTGCAAAGGACACAGCCTATATGAGGCCAGTTTATGTACAAAGGAAGACAACTTAGATTAGCTGACACTGTTATTGTACAATACATATATCATCATCTGTGGATACTTTACTCAACTTGTGCTAAAGTCACAAGAAGGACTTTGCTGACTTTGGGAGCTGAATCAGGTCTATCACTGCCCTTCAGGAAATAAAGACATGGGCTGTGCAGTTTTACATGGAGGAACAGCTTTAAACACAGGCACTTCTCAAGAAAATCTCTTTCCTTATGCACAGGCTCAGGTCTATCACGAAAAAATAAGAGGCAGAAGCTTGGAGGACAGAACAGGCACACAAAAGATACAGCAGCATCAAGGCTGTCAGGCACAGTCTGAAACTAGACTGACTTCTCTCCATGACAGCTATTGTACAAGAAAAAGAAAAATATGTATTCTCTAAACCTTGTGCTATGCCAGTATAGTAGAGTGCTATTGCAACAGAACATGTTGGTGGAAGAAGATACTGTTCACCATGTTACTTGTCCTTCTTCACCATCTGTGAGATCACATAATTAACAGAAACTCCATGATAACTCATTTTGATCTTTACTGAAGCCTAGGAATCTCCTGAAAATTCACTTTGTGATCCAGTAGTTTTTTACTTTATGGATTACGGAAGAATATCAGTCCCATTGTTTGAAGATGGGGCACATATATTCTGTCTTGCAAGCAGTGAAATCTTCTCAGTGTCTAATGAAACCAGTAAGGACTCAAGTGTCCTTCAGGATCTAGCTCTGTAATTTCTTAGTGAGGAAAATGAGATATAAGACTACTGCAAGAATATAATGTATACTATTCCTTTAGAAATCTCTGTAAGGATACTGAGGGAATACACTGGTCATGGAATCTGAGTCTGCTTCACTGAAACTTCATAAATGCAAGTTTTGATGCCAATACAGTCAATTGTTAGGTATTATTAGCAAGCTAATTTTTTTAATAACAGATGATTAATGAATGTTAATGAGGAGAATATGAGTCTTCTTCTATTTTAGACTTCTGAGGTTTACTTTTGAAAGACATCAAAAGGGTTTTATTTAAAAAAAAATACAGAAACTGTGAGATTGCCTTCTAAATTATTGTGTTCTAACGTGATTTAATTGATTATCTTATTCAGACTTGTCTGAAGTTTGACATCAGAGCCCCCATGGAAACACAGTCACGAATTTAAGTACCAATTTGGCCTACGTGTTACTGCACGAAATAGTCATTTGTCTTGATATACATATAGAAGACCTAAAATTCTGATACTAAAGTAAAAATAAATGCAGTTGGTAAGGTGAAAGTCTTGAATTCAATAATAAACAATTTTCAATTTATAATTTGAACGGTATGAGTGTGTATAGACTAATGTTTCCTTTGAGAGGAAAGATGTGCCTGGATAAATGTAGTACATGTAGCTGGCTTTTTTGCTGCCCTTAGGAGACAACATGCTCAGCAATGTCAAAGGATCACAAATTAATTCTTGAAAGTGCAGTGGCTTTGCAAATATTATATTCAGTAGTAATTACAAACTTTCCTTTGTTAGATTTCTTTTTTTCATTTCTGGCAGCGCAGTTTAGAACACATTCAAAATGGTGAGACAACTGAGGACAATCGATTTCTGGAACTCTAGGTTTCAATGTTTCTAATTTCTCTATAATAATATGAGATTCTTCTGGGTTTGGAGAACCTCAAAATCCTAGGTGTCCTAGAGTGGTTTGGACAACTTGGATATCCTATTTCATGTCAGCACATATGATAGGAAGACTGAAATTTTCTTAAGTTCTTCAGAATTTTCTTTCTGGCAGAGAAACTCTTCATTTATGATGGACCAGATTTTAATGATATTGGTGCTTCCCATGGAATAGAAGTTTTGTTAGTTCTACCCAGGAGCTGTGATAATTTAGAATGGAGTTACTTGTGATTACAAGTCTACGATACAAATGAAGATTGCGACATCTACTTTAACATCTCTGCCTCCACAGTAGAATAAAGTGAGAAAATACAGATGCTGGACAATGGAATTGTGCCACTGAAACAGGAACATCCCGGAAGGAAGAATACTTCTGAAAATTTTAAATAGGAATACCACAATAAAATAAGCTTCATTTATATAAGCTTAGAAGGATGTTCACAGAGTACCTAGCTTGCTAGGTTGACCTAGTTGCTCAGTATGTAACTTAGAAATTTCTGAATAAAATTTTTTAGGAAATTCATGTACCAGGATCTCTTGGATTTAAAAACATAACCAATCGTCAAAAAAACCCACCACCCTTAACAAAACCAAATCAATCAAAATAACCCCACCTAGCAATTCATTCTAAACAAGGTATGATTATCATTATGAGTGTAGAAATAGTAAAATTAATACCTTTATTATGGACTAGGTCTAAATGTGGCCTTAAATTTATATTTCTGGATAATATATTTATCTTCTAGCTTCTTAAAGAATGAGGTGCACCTCTACTAAGAATGGAAGTTTCATACTATAAATGGCAGCATGATTTTGTGTTATAATCAACTGAAGGAAACACAAAAGTCTGATTCAGCTTCCTACTGCATTCAGGGAATCACTGAAAGGAATGCAGAAGGATTTCTTTCCAAGCATTTTTTTTTTTTTTTCCTTGAAGCATATTACTTCATTTTGATGTCTGCTGGAAGTCCAGAGACTTAAATGGATTCAAGCTTCACCCAATAAACATTAATAACAAGGAGAAAAATAACCATTTCTAAGAACTGGAGTAAATCTTTAGCAGTTCAGTAGAGAAAAACATTTGTGTTATTCATTAATGATGCTCAGAAGAACATACTGTCATAAGCATCGCTAGTGCAAGTAAAAGCAGCTAGTAAAATGTCTTTATAATTAAAGCAGAAATGAGGAAAAACAATGAAAATGCAAGACAGATGAGGAACAGGAGGAGGTGAGAAGGTCATGAGTTAGTGCTTAGAAGTCAGTTTTCTGCAGAAGTGCTAGGTAATGTTAATCCAGAAGAGGCAGGTAAATGGAAAGGAGAAGGCAAAAGTAAAATATTAGTCCTTAAACAACTTTAAGAAAACACATGTTTTTCTTCCCTACAGCTTCTAGAATCATTTGCCACTCCCAAATGTCACCTTAAACCTCAACTGTAAGTGTTAATGTTTGGAAGATTAAAGATTTCACTCAAAGACTTAGTTATATAATTATATAAACTGCAAATATGCAGTGCTCCTATGCAATGTTCCTTGTACTGTGCATTTGTGGAAGTAAAATTTCAGTCTATGTTCGCTTCATGCTTTCACTCCAAAGCTCTGGAGACAAAAATCACCCTCTGCTGCATCTTTATCTGAAGATAGCTAGTGGAAACAGAGTCAGATTTGACAGTACCTAACAAATGCCAGTATCCGTTTCCCCTGTTCCAGGTTTCTGCATTTCCTTAGGAATCCCATCCTTGAGAGATTGCAAAGATGGACAGGATGGGGGCACAGAAGAAATGACGCAAAGAACAGCCATTGGAAAAGCTTACAAGCCCATAACTCAGCTGCCAAAACTACCTGCTCTATAATGCCCTTGGGGTTTTCTCAGATAATTAATAATACTGGGAATTTCTAAGTAAAGCTGTCTATATAAGACTTTATAAAAGTGCACACTTGGAAAGTATTCAGTTTACAGAAGAAGGTCAGACCCTTCTAATTATATCTTGTCTTCAAATGTTTCTCAAATTTTCTCTCAAAATGCTTGCAATGGTTTTTTACCTTGTTTATCTGTTCATCTGTTTAGAGTAGGTGATCATCTAGAAAGCACATTTCATGTTGGGTATTCTGAACAGCATCCTCCCAAAAAATTGTTTTGAGCCATGCAAAGATCATCCATGGGAGCACAGAACTGTAAATTGGCAAGAAGATAACTGGATTTTTTTATTTACACTGACTTTTAACACTTATTTTAAGGTTGAAAGGATTTTACTCATAGATACAAATTAAAATTAAATGTTCTGATAATTATTTTTAAACTGTAGCATACATGTTACTGATCATGACATTTTAAATTGCATATCAGATGCAAATCTAGTACTTGACATTGTTTTATTTTTTTAAAAACTATGTTTTTTCAAATCACAAAATATTGATATCTACTTAAGCAGAACCAGAATTTTGTTCTTGTCGAAACCTGATGACTCATGCTTTTTCCCAAACCCTTTCCTCCACATGAAATATGCTGTATATATCTGAAAATGGATTTTCACAGAGATACCTAAATTGCACAAAATACTCAGCACCTATATTCTTGATGAATGCATCACTAAATAGATTGAAAAGGAAATGATATGCTGACGTAAATTGTAAATTAACATGGAATTCCTCTATAGAGGATTTTTCCTACATAGTGAACCCTAGTAACAATGCTGCAAGATACTGAGTTTTAGGAATGATTTCTTCAGTGTAAATGTTATATAAATAGTTTTTGTAGCTTTCCCAAATTTGCTTTTTCCTCGGTAACAAATGTCCCACTTTCAGTCACTGCTGTGAATTTATTTGTGTCTGCTTTTCTGTTGAATGTGTGTCTGAAAAAAGGGCTGGACTCTGATTTGGTTAAAGCTAGAAGATTCTAGTGCAAACTCACTAAAATCAATGGAGTTTTTAATCTTATGTCTAGAAGTCAATCTGTTTCTTTCAAAGCCTCCCTTAGAGGATGATAGAAAAGTCTTTATTTCTGTTGCTTTCAACTGAGTTTTTAAAAATATATTATTTGATTATGTCTGATGTAATGAGAGATGTGAACTAGCTTTGATATAATTATTCAAAATATTACTGTTGTTCATGGAGTAGCAATATGTAGCTCAGCTTTAAAAATCAAGGTAAAGTATTTCATGTTAAACTTCATGCTGCTCTGTCCTAAACTCTTACCTCTAATCAGTGTTCACAGTTTAAAGGTAGCTCAGGTAGCTCTTCACTGTATTGCAGTCACTGCTGTGTAGCTACCACCTGTAACAGGTCTCCTGGTTTTGATCTTGTCAAATATAGAGCTGCAGGAGCTGCAAAAATCTTCTCAAGATTTCCAGAACTCTGTGTAGGATATTTCTCATACATATTGTCATGTGGGTGTTTACTTAGCATGACACAGCTTCAAACCATCATTGCCTTTTATCCCCTACGCAGTCTGAAGGCGTTTGACAGTGCCTTCCTGATTCAAATGTGAGAAAAGAGAGACTTACCTAACTGTATTCTCCAAGTCTTTAGCTACAGATTAATCAACCTAGTAGAGCAGAGACTACAAAATTCTAATAATTGTACTTGACTTTTCCCT
>NW_009725534.1:71578-95975 GCF_000703405.1 Apaloderma vittatum
AATAAAGTAAATTTTCAGCTGCTCATATTAATCCAAGGCAGGTGGTTTCAAGATCTGAGTCTAATCTCACACTCATTTTATCCTGTAGTAGTACAAATATTTGCTTTTAATGACTTTTTCAGAATTAAATCCAATACTAGCTAATTAGTTTTTCTTTGTCTTTCTTATGTTATAAATTAATTCTTGCAAATAAAAATCATATTGGTTTAAATGAGATTAAAGCTCTGTACCTTTTTTTATTGTCTCCCTCTTTCATCATCTGGGGTCAGTGGTCGGTTGTGAACCACTTCACGAAATACCCACTCTGCATCTGCACTGCTATGGTGCCTGGAACCCATTGCATAGTCTTTCTTTCTATATCAAGAGCTTAAACTCACAGAAAGACTTCACAGAATCCTTTCCACTAGGTTACAGTTTATATTAAAGTGAACCTTTTTATCTTTAAATACGTGTGCATATATGCATACCTAAATGTATGCTTGTAGAATGTTGTTTGATGTGCCAGCCCTTAGAACATCTTTTGTACACACAAGTTATATCCTGCTTGAAAGCTTCCTTGAAAATGCTTAGATTAATTGTGTTATGAAAGTGCACAGTTCTGTTAGGATGCACAGATTTCTGGCTGCATATTAATTTTGCTGTAAAATGCACTGAGATGACAAGCTTCCAGCAACTCAGTCCAAGTCAGTTATCTGCATCCTTCCAGGTGAAGACATCAAGACTTCATGCCATTTTTGTCATTTCACTATTTCACAGCTCAAACTTCTACATGGAGCCAGAGCAATATAAAATAAAAAATGTCTGTTAAACTTCTCATCCCTCTGGCAACTAATATGGGAGCTACTTTAATGGATCAAGAACAATTTGCCTTCTTGGAGACTAGCTCTGGGAAAATAAACCAATCCTTGTGTACCAAAACTTGCTTTAAACATGAACTAGAACAGCATAAGTTTTGATTTGTGCATATTTGGCTGAAGTCATGCAACCCTACATCCCTCCCACTTTTACTTAAAGACCACACTTCTGAAGAGGGCGCTGCTTCCTCTGAAAAACATCTTTGTGCATTAGCTGTGTTTCCCTTGGGGTTTCCCTTGAGTGGAATCAATTCCAAAACAAACTCTAATAGCCCAAAATTTCAGCTTGCCCTCATTACTTATTCATATGAATTCTGCAGTATCATAATTTTTTAACCACTACTTTAAAAATATCAGGTAAAATCTAATTTACTATATGCCAGACGACACTTACACTGGATTTTACGTAGGGATCTTCCTTCAGAAAGAAAAACGTTAATGAAGTGGTGCAGACATCACCTTTTGTAATTTAAAACATCCTCATGATTTCTTAAGAGACAGAGTGTAAAATTTGTAAGGGCAATGATTCAGGTGATCTACCTAACATTTTAAATAGCTCCTGTGGAAACTACTAACTTTAGACAACTTACAATGAGAAAAAATGAAACAGGTGGGTTTTCTTCTTTGTGGCTGATTTAAAAGATTTAAGAGGGGGTAATCTTTGGAAGTTTATTTCTCTGAAAGGTCAAATAGTTGTTTCTTTCATCTCTCCTCTACTCTTCCGTTTCTTTGCATATACCATTCTCTAACAAAGAAATATAAGTCCAGAGCCACATGGTATTTCAGTCTTGAACATATCCATTTTCACTATACTTCACTGGATGCATAGCTTACCTGAATCTTTGAACAATAAGTTCTAAATCCTTGAACAATGTCTGTTCTGTAACAGACATACTGGGATTTGTACGTAGACTTGTAGACAGCTAATACTGTATCTAAAATCAATTAATTTGGAGTGGTGGTCAGTACGATGTATGTTGCAGTTTAAAAATAATTATCAAAATATGTGATTTTAATTCAGATCTATGCACAAAATTCCAGTTGCATAAGGGCAATTAATATAATTCTTAAAGATAGAGCTACTTTTGTAGTCAAATCCTCAAATTATCTCTACTTTAAAAGATACAAAATATAAAGTTTTGTTTCCTAGCACATCCTCCAGTTTATCAATTAGATAATAGTTTTACTGCTAGTAAGCCCAATAGAAGACCAAAGATTGAGATTCAGGATCCACAATCAGCCAACCAATAAATCTTAGGAGCTGACATCTGAAAATTTTTCATCTAACTTTCATTTCTTTTTATTCATATATTACTGCTCTTTGTATGTACCATAGACCTTTGTAACAGGACAAATGCATTAGTACTATTTCTATAAATTGGATGTCTGAGGTCACTAGACAAAACTGCAATTTTCATCTATGATAATTACTGGGTTTCATTCAAATATGATTGTAATTTATGGAGTAATATCTTAGCTAGGTGATTAATTGATCAAAGATATCTTCCTAGAAGGGCAAAATAATCAATACACATCAGCACCAAGGTGCTACAGTCACTACAATACATCACAAATTAATGTTTCTGGGTCCCATTTGTCTCAAAAAGTAGTAATAAATAAACATTAGGCCAAACTTACAGTGCCCCTATAATAAGCCAGCCTGATTTAGGAGGATAAATTTGAACCTGACTTTCAGCTATTCAGCCTGTCAAAATTCATGATCCTATTTAGCATTTGTTACATCCTAATGCCCATTTTATTGCCCTTACTCCTTTGAAAGATACTGAAATTTCAGTGGTAACAACAGCCCAGCAAGCCTCTCACTGCAGCTGTTCCTGTCGCACAATCACAGCATTTACTGATCGATACCTTTAGGCAAGTATCTGAGTGTACTTATCGGCATTTCCTAATGCACTTATGCTTGTAAGACAAAGTAGGAACTTCAAGATTCATAGTAAAGAGTGCTTCAAAGAAGCTTGATTGACACTTCAGGAAATTATGAACCCTTTAGAATCTCTCACAGATCGTCAGAAATTCTTGGAGGCTAGCAAAAGTCTTCAAAAGCCTGGTTATACTAAATAATGCTAATCATATAGTTCTTAAAAAACAGTACAAAACCCAGCTCAGGTCTGGCAGGTGGCAAAGGTGTTTTGAAAGTTTTGCTGAAGGGCCATTCTGGCATACGGGGTCTGGTAGAAAAACCTTAAAAAATGGTTGGAATGGAAGAAGAGGCGACATGGGCTCCTTAGGCAAGATAGAAAGCAGACAGACTGATCTGAGATGAATGTTAGAGAACTAGTATGGACACAAGGGAGAAGAATCTCATTGGTGGAAAGAATGAGTTAGACAGTTGATTTGGCAGCTATTTTCAGAAGGTTAGAAGTAAAATAATAATGACTCAAGGGAGAAAGGGAAGAATGCTGTTTGTGATAGGAAGGGAGGAAAATAATAAGGATCACAGAAAAATTTTCTGTGGGGTTGTCAGGTACCCACAAGAAAATACAGAGATTATCTCACATGTTATAGCCGGACTAAGACCAAAGAATGCTGAAAATGTCTTACAAAGAAGTCAGAAAGGAACAAGGGATGTAACAGTTTAGACTTTTTTACATTTGAGTTTTGACTAAACTAACCTTAAAACAATCAATAGTCTATGCAACAGATTTATTGTTAGTAATCAGGAACAGGAAAGGCTGGAGGTCCTGCTGTTGGGCATTGTCAACAGTTGGTAAGAGAGAGAACATACAGTCTGCATAGAGAATGGGTGACACACAGGAAAAAATAATCTCAATTTTACAGAGAGGGAAAATAAACTCATATGAGCCATCTATTAGAAAATGACTTCAAACATTGAAATCTTTTTATTTCTGCAAATCTGATCACCATCTTTGGCAAAGCAACCTGCTCAGTTGATGCAGGGTGAACAGGATGATCCGAGGACTACAAAACCTGCCATATGAAGAAGGGCTGAGACAACTCGGTTTTTCAGCGTTGAGAAGAGAAGCCTCAGACAAGACCTCATTACCATGTACCGTAAAGGGTGGCTACCAAGAAGATGGAAATTCCCTTTTTACATGGATAAGACAAGGGGTAATGGCTACAAGTTGCTCCTGGGGAAATTCCAATTGGACTCCAGAGGAAAATTTTTCACCATGAGAGCAATTAGATATTGGAAGAGTCTTCCAAGAGACGTGGTGGATTCCCCAACCTGAGACTGTTTTAAGGCTCAGTTTGACAGGGTGTTGGGCCATCTCATGTAAAGTGTATTTCTTTACCTTAAAGAGTTGAGCTAGTTGACTCTTGAGGACCCTTCCAACCTGATAATCTATGATTCTGTGATGATGCTGTTAAAGTTAATTTTGCATGTATAAGTTACACTGAATTGTATGAAAAGAGTAGAAACTTGGGTGTGCATTCTTGCTTAACAGAGGCACAGACTGGGAGGGAAGTTCTTGTCTTTATGGTGTAACTCTTCCAAAGAAAGATATGGGGAAAAAATCAAATTGCAATACCTTTTCTGTAACAATGATCCTGTAAGAACACTTATTTTTGAAAGAGAGTAGCTGCTAGTAGCTAAATTTAATACAGTTACAAAATTGGTAGTTACAATAGGAAAAGTATTACTCCCATCCTGAAATTGGAATTTCTGCATTATTGAATAACTATTCCACATAGATTGCTTCCATAATCCCAGACAGTTCAACATTTATAGTCTGTGCATGTGGTACCTAAGAGAGGGGATTGTCTTTCAGCACTTGCAGTCAAGGAGTCAAAGCAGAAAAGAAATAACAAAAGATAAATCATAAGATTATATATGGAAGTTACTAAAGTACAAAAACATATAGCTAAAAATAAATGTAGATATTCAGATATCAGGGAATTTTAGAGCTCAAGTAATAATTTTTTTATAATAGAATCTCCCTTAAACTTGAGTACAGCCTTATTTCATGATTTTATGTTGTCAATATCATGATATCATGATGTAGAGGATTTGTGAGGTACAAATCTGAATTTGAAAGCAGAAGATTTTAAATTAAGCACTTAGTCACATAATTTTTAGTTAGTGGTAATGATCCTTTCCATTAGCACTTTCTTAATCTGTTATACCAAATGTAAATATATATAACAACCTATTTAAAATTGGCATTCTGAAAGCTAGAACTTCAATATTCAGTAATAAAACAATATAGGTGCAACAAATATACATTCTCATCTTTCTAATCATGTACCACAATATGAATATTCTGAGACTATTACATTATTTGATTAAATGCACACTGAAGGAAAAATTGCACACTTTGATCAAATCTATATTCTAGGATAATGAAACTTGCTGCTTTAGGCTACTTTCCAGTAACATTAAAAAAATAAAATCACTAATTTATAATGATTATCTATGCTCACATATTTTTAAACATCTTTTCTATTTTCTGGGAAATATAATGTTTTCTAGAAAATAGATACTACTTCAGCAATGGAATACTTAAGGCAACGAATCCTTCTCTACTTAATACAGAAACTGTTGTCATTTATGGAAGCTGCGAGTGTTTGAAGTTAAAAGCTTAATAATAGGGTGGATTTGATTTGTGTGGTGGTTCATTATTTGTGAAGCTGAAATTAATATGTCTGGAGTGGGAAAAACACAGAAATAGCCAATTTCTTTAGGTTGTCTTATCATCAGCAAATAGGTGTCTAAATACATGCAAAGACACCAGCCTGGTGTTCAACATACTTACATTTATTTTCTTAGTTACAATTTTCTTTTGTATGTATGGGAAAATCATTTAGGGCAAAATTCCAATTTCACTTAAGTCAGTGGCAAACCTTCATTGACATACTGAAGCCTAAACTCAATTCAAATTTGTTGTTTTCTTTTTGTCAGGTAACAGAAACGAAATCTCACATCCTTTCTTTTTTCTATTTAAATTGTAAGAAGTTTAGTGCATGGACTCCTTTTTAGTCATAATACATAAGTATTTTAAATGCAGTTTTTAACTTTACCTCTATTACTTTCATGATTTGCACACTTTTCAGAACAAGGATATACAGATATACATAAAATGTATATATAGATATATACAGCATATACAATATCCATTTTCCAAAGGCAGGACTTGGTGTGTATACTCCTGGATGTACAT
This sequence comes from Apaloderma vittatum, assembly GCF_000703405.1. Lineage (NCBI taxonomy): Eukaryota > Metazoa > Chordata > Aves > Trogoniformes > Trogonidae > Apaloderma > Apaloderma vittatum. The sequence goes on from NW_009725534.1 coordinate 77,574, forward strand.
ATTTATCAACTGCGTCCAGTCACATGGATCCAGACCTTTATTTCAATTTTAAGGTATACTCAAATATGAAGCTGCAAACACACCTGAGCTCATGTGCCTACATTCTGATCTGGCCAGAAATGAGGAACTTCCACTTCTCAGAACAGAGATGAATAGGGCCACAGCACCCCCAAACAAATATGTCACGTGTTTCATTTATAGCTGTATTTCCCCTGAATGAGTTTTGCCTTGTCTCCACTTGCATCCATCTACCCCTAAATCATTTCTTGTAGTCAAGGCCTTCAGCATTATTACAAATTGTAATAATAATTTCTGTTAGCATACTTCAATATTCCCAAATTTTATGGATAACCTTTTTTTCCTCTTTAACATTGTCAAAAAATAAGATGCATGATAAGGAACCTTTCTTCAACAGTTTAAATGGAAAATTAGATTAACATTGCTGCATTGTTGTTTGGGTTTTTTTATAGGCTCATTGTTATTTCATTCTGAATACTTTGCACAGTCTTTACAATGAAGTGTTTGATAATGTTTGTATTTTTTTCATAACAAATAATAGGGAATAGTCTTTCATCGCTTTTCCTCCTTTAAGCAAAGAGGAGGGGGGTATGGAGTGTGGGACTGGCTTTTTCTACAGGGTAGCAGAGAATATTTTATTGTTTCATGATGTTTACAGATTTGAAGATGTAAAACATAATGACCACAGAAAGAAACTGTGGTCTTAATGTATGTCATCTATAAAATGCCCTAAAGAAAAAGATATCATATTCCAAATCTTTAAATGTTTTTCTCCAATGAGGTTGCAGTTTTATGGTTCTAAATTTTGAAAAAAAATCACAGGAGGTATTTTCACAAAACCCATTAACAAATAAGGTTTTTGCTCACACTTCCTGCACACTGTTTGGAAAATTGATCCCTAAGGGCCTAATTAGCTATTATGCACTTTTCCTACTGAAAAAGGAAAAGGAACTTTTATGCTTAAAATAACTCAGCAACCAAAATCTTCCAGAAGATTTAATCTCTCTTATTCAGTATCTCACCTCAGAATTAAGCAAATCCCACAGGACTCAATCCCAGCATCCAGTGAATGGACCACACAGATTCACCTCACCAGATATCAGTATTTGTCATCTGCATAAAAAGCTGCAAATTTAGCATGTCTGAATCTGGCTAGATGCTATATCTTCTTAATATATGTTGAAATTAGAGATCATAAAGAAGAAGTTGGAACCTTCAAAAGAATGAGCTCAAAGTGTAGATGCTTGCGTAGCACATTGGAATAAAAGAAGGTGACTGTGAATATGAGGAGTATGCAGAAAAGGTGATTATAATATCTTGGAAGTCTAACTTCAAGAACTCTAGGAATTGGCTTGCTAATTATTTTAATCTTGTGAGCATGCTACTATCTTGTCTACAGCATTTAGCAAGTTAGTGTTCAGCTCCTTGTAAAACACAGAAGGACAAGGAATGTGCCTCACTGAAATGTTTCTGAGTGTGGGACTTCTTAGAAAAATATTACTCAAAACGCCTTGAACAGTATTGTTCTATGTCTTCAATATCCATCTACTCCCACCAGCTTGCACTTTCAAATTATTCTTTTGAACCATGAAGTGACATGCACAAGTGCTTTCCACAAAGACCAAAATTCTTGCCCTTCATAGTTATAAATTACACCCTTGCAGGTGTAAATGTGTTAGTAAAAGTGAATTTTACCAAAGACACCACCTAGGAATCCAGTTATCTGTTTGATAGATTCTGGGCTTAGGCTTGTTTGCCTGCTGTAAAGGGTTTGAGTCTGGTAGGGTTTTTTGTAAAAGAAAGGGTAGACTTGTGCAAAACTTTGAGAGCCTTCTCCATGCCCAGGTAGGAGTTGGATCTGCCTCTGGACAGGGCCTGGCCAATCAGCACCTCTGCCATGAAGGTATTTAAGACATGACACCATTGTTCTATCTCTCTCTTTCAGTTTCATCTGGTTTTTAGCTGTCCTTTTGGGGAGGATTTTTTTTCTATTGGACGATGGGGAGGTGAGAGAAGAACTGAGGAACATCACCTTGAGAAGAAAGAGAGGGAGAAGAGTCCCAGAGAAGAAGGAGAGGGAGAAGGCTGCTGGAGCAGGACCTTTCCCTGAAGCCCTGTGGCAGCTGAGGTGGCAGGAAGGTGATTGCCTGCCAGCTGAATGAATTGAAGGCAGCAAAGAATGTCCAGGATGCATCAGTATCTGCAGAGGCCCATGTGAGAGGGGAGAGAGTCTGAGCATCAGTGGAGAACATGCCCAAAGCGATCCATGGCTCAGAGGGTCTCAGGGGGAGGAAAAGGATTGCCTCCTGTGAGGTGGACACCACGCGGCAGGAAGGTGAGACTGTGAGGAGCCCTCTTTCTCAAGGAGAGGCTGCCATGGACAATGAGTAATGGCCAGATGGACCAAAGCCTCCATCCCCTGACCCCTTTGCACTGATGGGTTCGAGAGAGGAGGTAGCTGGGAAGATGGGAGAGGTGGAGCGGGGGGCGAAGTATATTTAAAATCGAGTCATATTTATTGTCGTATTCCTCTCACTATCCTACTTCATAAATGGTGGTGGTGAATTAAATCTATTCTCTGGTTCTTTACTCGTCATCTTAAATGGTAGGTTATTACCTTCCCTATCCTTAATCTCAAACCCTTGAGCCTTTTTAGTTAAAGTGCCTCTCCACATCACTACGGAAATGGAGGTGGGGGGAGGAGTGAGCTGGAGACTGTGTAGTTTTTGTCCTGTTCAGCTTGAACTACGACACCTGCTCAGAACAAAAACAAAATGAAAATCGTGTTATTAAAAAAAAAAAACCACAAAAAATTATATTAATACAGTGCTTAATTCAGATATTATACTTTTCAGAAAATAAAGAAACATTATATTTTCATTGTGGTTTGGAGTTCTTGAAGGTTATTAGATCATTTTAAAACTACTGTAGAATGAAAATAATTTAGAACAAAATGTTCTTGAAGAAAATAATGTTCAAAACGTTCCATTCTGAAAAAGGTTAAAGGAATATTTCATTCTTAATGATGTTTAAAACACCTCAAAACTAAAAACAAAATCTGACACATTTTGTATCTTTTCTAAAAATGTTTTTTTTCCACAAATCATAATTTTGCACTAAAAAAATCTTTTGCAGAAATTTAAATGAATTAAATTATTTGAAGCACATCTAGTGATACTAAGAAATATGAAGTGATACTAAGAAATATGATCTTCTAGCTTTAACTGAAGGTAAAAGAATATTCCCTATCAGAAGATGGTATCAAGAAATGTATCACAACTTTAAAAACTATATAAAGCAGTGCAGACTTGTGTATTTCGAAGGCTAAATTTGTGTGTCGACCAGCAGAACACTATAAAACAAAATACTTGTCAATTACACTTCTCAGTGACATCTAAAGACATTAGATGATTAATTATTGCTAATAGTAATGGAAATGTTCAAAGAATAAATGGCAGTAAAAGAATAAATTTCTGTAATCACACAAAATAAGCCTGTGATTAACACTGAAGTAACGTAACAATGTCACTATAGAATGCAATTGAATCAAATGTGATCACCCAAATAAGAGTACTTCGCTCAAAGCATTTCACCACAATTTAGTTTTTTGATTAAATCACATAAAAAAGAATAGCCATTTTGAGTCCCAATATTTTCGAGTTAGTTTAAAAGGCTATGACAAAACAGCATTGAAGCATAATTCATTGCCAATTCATTTCTATTGTTGACTCATCCATAATAGATATAAATCTGATATTTTGGAATAATCATTTCAAAAGGGACTCTGTGTTCATTTGTAAAACATTTAGAAAAAAATCAGTGATAAAGACATGTTTTCTTTGAGTTTCTTGATAATTAATGTTTCTTCTACATATCACCAAAGCTAAATTTATCCCTTAATATTTCCACTGATTTCAATACAGTTCAGGCATGATGAACTTCAGCATTCTTTTTTTTTTAATTAGGAATTTTATTTTAATACCAATGCTGTATATTATTACTGTGGGAAGCAGCAAGCAAAGCAGAATAAGAGATATAACACAACCAAATTACAGAATCATATGTACTGTAAGCACTAAAGAGGTAAAGGGCATTCTGGTTTTCCTAATGGAAAACTGTATCACATAAAATACACAGAACAGTATTTTACTAGGTCTTACATATTTTTCAATTTAATTTCAGATTCTAACTTCACATTTCATATTCTCCTAGCTAGTTTTAAATAACTTGTACTTGTGTATTTTGCAATTATAATAAGGTTAAGCAATTATACAGAGAGATATTTTGCCATTTATTTCTAATTTGATACTATCCCAAAAGCATGAAATCCAATAAAATCTTCACAATTCTAACAGAAGGGGAAAGGGTGCAGAAAGCTATTTATAAGCAGGTAAAAATGGCCAGAGTCTCTTACCAACCTGCTGTCGGTTTAAGAAAGTGAGTATAGGGAATGGAAGTCTATACTGGTATACAACAGTGAAAAACTGAGTAAATGTCAGCAGTACTTAACAAAGAGGAAGAGATTAAAACTATGTTAAATATTAGTTAAGAGTGGTTCTCATGTAATATGTCAGAACTTTTGCTATTTTGAGGGATGAGAAGCAACAATTTTAGCAATTGGCTGTTTCCAGACTGCTCCAATCTCTGGAGTACCAGGAGCCGGCTCCAGATTTAGGGTCCCTTAGACGTGCAGAAAGTCAGCCTATCACCTTCCGCTCCCATCATTCCACACGAGTGTGCCTTTTCCCAGCTTCTCTTCAGCAAGTGCCCTTAACCATTTTCCTGCACTCATTATTGTCAGCGTAATTTATGCACCGCAAGAGATACCACCCCATGAAAAGCTGACACGTCCTCTGCATTTGTGCAAAGCTTATCTGCCAAGCTGATGTAACTACACCTTCATCTATGTCCAGCTGAGATGAGGATTGTCGGTACCATTTTTGACCCAAGAGAGTGGCAACAAAGAGTGTCAATGGCTTTGAGTGGCTGCAGGGGTGGCAGCTGTTTGAACCTCTTTGTTCTCCACTCCTTCCCTTGTTATTGAAACACAACAACTGTTTGATATAACGTATTAACAGAACAGAGAAGGGAAACCACTTTTAAAAATAACTAATTATCTGTGATGGGACAGACAGTGTATGGGCAATTACCAAATAACAGGCACAATTAGATTTTGGCATAGAGTTCTCCAAGTTTGAAGGTATGGGAAGGAAATAAGAAAAAGATTAACCCCTTACCATAAAACGCTTCCAAAAAACAATGTTGTAAAGACCTTTAATATGAATCAAGTATTGTACGTTGTACTGTATTGGATGTTGGTGTCAAGGTTTTGTTGGCAGGAGGGCTGCAGGGGTGGCCTCATGTGAGAAGAGGCCAGTGGCTGGCCCATCCCGGGCACAACGGGGTATGCAAAAGAGGCCAGTGGCTGTCCCATCCTGGACACAGCTGGTTATGCAACAGACCCACCGCCAAACATAGCTGAACCCATCAGCCACACTGGTGCCACCTCTGGCAAAACACATGTAAAAAAGTTCAAAACACTGCCTCCTGTGTGAGGAGTGAGGAAAGTAAAAAAGCATGAGAAACAACTCTTTGAGCACCAAGGTAAGAGAAGGAGGGGAAGGAAATGTTCCAGATGCTGGAGCAAATATTCACACTGCAGTCTGCAGAGGACTCCACACTAGAAAATGTAGATGTTCCATGAAGGAAGTGTGGCCCCTGGAGACCTCACGCTGGAGCAGATTCGTCCTGAAGGACTGCAGCCCATGGGAAGGTCCCACACTGGAGCAGAAAAATATGAGTAGAAAGGAGCGTCACAGATGAGCTCTTAGGGACTAAGAGCAGCCCCCGTTCCCCTCTCATTCCACTATGCAAGAGGAAGTGCAGGAGTTGGAAAGGTAAGAGTGAAGCTGAACCTGGAAAAAGGTTTTGGGTGAAAGTGGGTTATGTTCCTTTGTTTCTCACTATCCAGAGCTATATTATTTGACAATAAATTACATTTATTTTCCCCAAATCCAGTCAGTTTTACACAATGATAATTGGTAAGTGATCTTTCTGTCTTTAACTCAAGCCACTGGCTTTTCCCTCTCATTTTCTCCACCTGTCCTGTTGAGGAAGGGTAGTGTGAGAGTGGCTGGCTGAGCATTTGGCAGCCAGCTAAGGTCAACATACCATATTATGGTTAAATAATAAAGAGTTTAAAAAGGAGGAAAGCAACATGAAACTCCTGATTGAGAATACTGTATTTGGAATATAAAAGTTAATAATTAGTGAATATTTATGGACAGTCATTACAATGTTTAAGTAGAATTTAGTTGCAGAAATGTGTAAATTTTCACAGAAACTGAAGCATGAGAGTGAAAGTCAGATAAAGTACATTCTTTTAACGAAGCCTAAACTTTTACACTAAAATTCTTGGACTACAAGAACACATTATTTGAAAAAGAACTATAAAAGTTAATCAGATAGATCTTGGTTTAGTGTTTGGTGTTTTTTTCACATAACCATTTATAGAGAAATTGTAGCTTAAAATATCTTTTGGACAGTATTTGGAATGGGACAAATAACTTGAGATAAAAGTGGAGGAGTTATTTTTAAGATCTTAACAGTTTTGTCTACCATGTCTAAACAATATTTCCTTATGCTTATAGCATTTCAAAAAGTATTATACTGCTACCTAAAGCTTTGGATAGTTGCCCCATCTTATTGTGGTAGCAATCTGGAAAAATGAATAATGGGCCTGCCACCTAATGATTAAATAAAATATGCTTAGGAATGAAAATTAGTACTGAGATAGTTTTCAAATAAAACATGAAACTGTTTGCGATGGATCGCAGTAGTGCTAAGCTTCTAGCTGTGAAATATCCAACAGGCTGTAAGTTAGGTTAGAAAACTACAGCCCACCATTTGAAGTGTCTTTCAAAAAGTCTAATGGATAGAACATAAGGCATAAAAGGTGTAATGCATTATTTGGGCTGGCAGGATATAGAAAACTGATTTGCAACTTACTTTCTAATGTACCTCAATTTGCTTTCAGAAGAAACCCACCTATAAAAAAAGTAGAGCTGCTATTTCTGCCTATGGTGAAATAGTTATAAAGTGAAATTTTACTAGACAGACAGCTGTTAATATGGCTTGTTGGTCTTGGGTAATGGAATATGATTTTTCTTTGGGTGCGATGGGGTTTGTTATATGTTTAGCTAGGAATGCCACAGATCTAGCACAGATTACACATTGTACAAAGAACTAGGGTACTGTGAAGAAAAATAAAATCAGTAGTATACTTTATGAATGCATATTTGCTTACTCCACATATCTTAGTTATGAGGAATCATTATTCCGAATTATACGGCATCCAAAGCCTAAATTATAAGGGAAAGTGTAGATTTGAACAAATTGATTTTACTTCTAGAAAAATTCAATCTGTATTCAAATTACGCATTTATACAGGCACACATCATCTCCAAGGACTCAGAAACTGATTCAGGTACTTGTTAAACAGTAAGCATAATTGGCAGTTTTCACTGTTTCCCTTAACATTTCGAAATAAACCACCTGACAAAAAAAAAAAAAAAAAGAAATAATAAATGCAAGGCTGTTAACACCTTGACCTGCTTAGCAATTGTTTGTCCTCCCTAAAGTCAGGATGCAATATGAGCTATCGGAAGATCAAACCATGCTCCTGTTATCGTTTTACTGATGCAAGAGATGTGCCAAATGCTGCATTCCAGAGTTGTCATCCAAAGCGAGACAAGGTCTTTAATACATGACATCTGGCTTCCTGCCTCTTTTCCTATGCTCTCTGAAGAGCAGATAGACCTCAATGCCAGAAGTATGTCTAAGACATTAGATCAGGCAACACCCCCTTAGAAATTATGCGTTGGTTAGCACATGCCTTCAAAAACTGGAGCTGTAGAAGCCTCCTGTGGAGAAAAGGGGAATATTATTTGTAGTTCTAGACCTGAGCATTAATCACAACAAGGTCAGACATGCAAGCAAACCTTATATATTTGAAGGATTCAAAGCTCTCAAACTGAGCTTGTAATGCTATATTTTTACTACGGCTATCCATGCTTTTTCCCATACAGTTTGTCACACTTGCAGGCTTGTTTTATCTTTGAATACAAGTCCTTGCTAGCAGCAATGGGTTTTCCCCATGTGATTGTACAGCATCTCTCACAAGGAATTTCTAATACTGACTGGGCAGATGGGTCACCACCTGCAAATTTGGTTTGTCTAGCACAACATGATGTAGGAAATGAGAATATAAGCAGGAACCATCCCCAGTAAAGGTCATCTGAAAGCTCATAAAGGATTTCCAAGTAAAGTGTTTGTTTTAAAAATTCAGGTTTTGATAGAACAATTTTTTCTCACTAAATATTCCCTCAACTCTGATGAAAACAGAACTTTTTCCCAAAATGTCCATTAAAATAGCAATCGTTGACTGAAAACAAGCACAGATGGAATTGTTTGAATAGTTGCAGCCCACCCTTCCTGCATTTTAACACACATGAACAAAGTACGTACCTCATGCACGTGAGAATGATATAAAATGGGAGCTTAAAAAAAACTATTAAACTGATTGGTAACTTGGAAACTGTGGAGAAGCACGCACGAACTCCGAGATGGTGGAAAATGGAATTCGCTTTATTGCAGGCAGACACACATATTTATACTTCTTAGCAAGAAGCACTATTTATGGATTACAAACAAGAGACCAGACTATGCAGCCAGGGTTGTTATTAGCTCGTGTACTCCTCCAATCACACTCTTATCACACAGGAAGAACAGACTTTCCCAGGTCTACTTTGATCATACTCTCCCATTCACTCCCAGGCACATCTTGTGTACAAGAAGCCTCTTATCTGTTCATTCTCACGGACAAACTCTCAACATGAGCGATATTCAGCTGGTCAGGGTCTCTTTTCATAATTAGCAAGCAGGAGTTATGTACTTGTTTAGAAAAGAGCTCAAGGATGAAAGTCTTAATTCTACAACGCAGTACTGCCAGCACAGCTAACTGTAAAGTGTATCCACAGGAAACATAGAATCTCATAAACACAGCTATCTATGAACACTGTACAATTTTGCTTCAATATTATGAATAATAAATGCATAAAGAATATCACCAGAATTAGGTCTCAATCTGTAGGAAAATGGTCATTTTGGATCCTGAAGGACTGAGCGACAAAGAGGATCGGTAAGTACAAAAAGCAAGAAACATCATTCCATTTGACTGTTCTGAACCTCAGATAAGGCGATTAAATGGTCTTAGCATAGTTCTCAAGTTGCAAGAACTCACATCATAAAACTGCTAGCATTAATTGATACCTTTAATAGTACTCTTGGCAGAAAGTTCAGGCAACGGGAATACTACCAGATCAGAAGCATGTCACAGATGTCTGAAGCTTGAACAGATTCTGCCTTTGCTGTGCCCTGACTGAGCTACAGATTTTACTCTAGAAGATTATTAATTTGGAATTTTCTGTGAGCACTAGAACTTAAAAATATTTGCTAGTGTCTTCTAGCTATAAATCTAAAGATAGAAATTTGGAAGGAAAAAAAATAGATAAAATACACTATCAAGCTCTACCGTTAAAGGAAAGCAAAACCAACAGGGAATGGAAGGAGGATGAGTAATCCTGGCAACTAGCTCTTCTATATTTCAACTCCCTACATCCTTTCTTTTTTACGTAGCTGTCACATACATTTTGGAATTTAGTGTTTTCAAAGGTATATACCAACAGAATATATATAACACAGTATATACCAACCAATCGTCTGAGCAACATAATCAAAAGGCCAGGTTCTTCTCCGGTGCCCCTGCATGCAACCTGATGTGCTCTCAGAAACCTGAAACCCACCCAGCATCAGATTTCAAGTCACAGAAGCACCAGTCATTTATGACAAGATCATAAAATCATAGAATGGCCTAGGCTGGAAGGGACCTTAGAGATCATCTAGTCCAACGTCCCTGTCATGGGCAGGGACACCTCTCGACTAGATCATGATGCTCAAGACTCCGTCCAACTTGGCCTTGAACACCTCCAAGGAGGGGGCAGTCACAACATCTCTGGGCAATTTATTCCAAAGTCTTGCCGCCCTCGTACTGGAGAATTTCTTCCTAAAACCCAATCTAAATCTATTCTCCTTCAACTTAAACCCATTTCCCCTTGTCCTATCACTGGAAACTCTCGTAAAAAGTCCCTCCCCAGCCTTTCTGTGGGTTTCCTTTAGGTATTAGAAGGCAGCTATTAGGTCCTCCCAAAGTCTTCTCTTTTCAAGACTGACCAATCCCAGCTCCCACAGCCTGTCCTTGTAGCAGAGGTGCTCCAGCCCTTGAATCATCTTTGTGGCCCTCCTCTGAATACACTCCAACAGAAGAGTCCTTCTTATGGTGGGAACATCAGATTGGATGCAGTATTCGAGGTGGGGTCTTACAAGAGCAGAGTATAGGGGGAGAATTGCCTCTCTTGATATGCTGACCATGTTTCTCTTGATACATCCCAGGATGCGGTTGGCCTTCTAGGCTGCATGGGTGCACTGCTGGCTCATGTTGAGCTTCTCATCTATCAGCACCCGCAAATCCTTCTCTTCAGGGCTACTCTCAACCCACTCTGTGCTCAGTTTGTATTTGTGCCTGGGATTAGCCGGGCCCAGGTGCAGGACCTTGCATTTTGACTTGTTGAAGCTCGTGCAGTTTGCACTGGCCCATTTCTCAAGCCTGTCAAGGTCCCTCTGGATGGCATCTCTCCCCTCAAGTGAGTCCATGGCACCACACAGCTTGGTGTCGTCGGCAAACTTACTGAGGGGGCACTCAGTGCTGTCATCCATGTCGCTGACAAAGATGTTGAACAGCACTGGACCCAGAACAGACCCCTGAGGAACTCCACTTGACACTGGTCTCCATGTAGACATTGCGCCATTGACCACAGCTCTCGAGTGCGACCATCCAGCCAGTTCTTTATCCACCGAGTGGTCCATCTGTCAAATCCATGTCTCTCCATTTTAGAGACAAGGATGTCATATGGGACAGTGTCCAACGACTTGCACAAGTCCAGGAAAATGACATCACTTTCTCTTCCCATGTCAACCAGTGCTGTAGCTTTATCATAGAAGAACACTAAATTAGGCATACACGACTTAACCGTAGTGAAGCCATGCTGGCTGTCACCAACCACTTGATTAATTTTTATGTACCTTAGTACAGCTGCCAGAATTCTAAATATTTCCCGCCTGAAAAACAGGGGAACTGGATATACATTTCAGGATCTCTCCTCCTGTCCCCTGGGCTGTAGCCTGCACACACACTCATTTTCATGTAACTGTCTGTGTGGGCAGCAGCTCCCACCTGGGGAGCAACCTCCCTTCATGCAACAACCCACCCTCTCCCTTCATCTTCCTCCCCAGCGCTGCCACCCTGGTGAAGGGGAGCCTGGGTGAGAGGACAGGCACAGTTCAGTCTGGCTGCTGTGTTGGCCATAAGGAGGGAAAAGAAATGGCAATATAAAAGAGATGTTCTTCTCTTTGGGATGGACAATAAGAGACTGTAAGGAAGTCCCCAGGAAAGGCCAGGGCCAAAAGTACATTCTACTCAGCCCAGCCCGAGTTTCCCACCAGCAGCAGCAGCAAGAGTCTCGACCCCAGGTACGTTTTACACAAATATGGTAAAGCTAAATTAAACCTGATGTCTGACACGTGGTTTTCCCTCTGGCCCTCCTGAACATGACATGAAAATATATATTCACAGAATATCAAGTCCTCTATAAAGAGGATTCTATTGCATTTGGCCCTGCCTACCACTGAAAAAAACCGCGTGGCCTGCTTTTCTGCCCTTCTCCCTAGGAAAGGATGGTACCTGAAGCTGGTAACTCCTGAAGTGTTTATGAGAAACACAGATTAGACATGAGGAGCTTTCAGAAAAACATTTCTGAGAACAGAACGCAAACTGGATAGTAGTTCTCATACCCCACTGTTTAGGTTACTGTATAATGTAGATATCAATCTCGAATGCAGTATTGTGACATGGATAATGAAAGATAATTTCTTACTTGCTTGCAAAAAGGGAGCAGGTGGTAATCCATACCACAAGATATCATTTATTAGCTTTGAACGGTCACATGAATTGTTCATAAATGACCTAGAGTTGCCATGATTAAAGATTTCAGAGGACAATGCTGGAAAAGTGGGTAATCTTAGAAAGATGTTTAATGTATTCTATACGTAATCTACTGATTGTTATCTTCCAAACTTCAAAGGCATTAAAATGTTAAACCAGCACTTCCAACAATCAAGCAATTCCTTCTCCCTTTGTTCATTGTCAACTTATTGACAACTTTAATTTTACTTCTTCTATTTTGTTTTATGCTATGTGCATGATGCAGCCATCACGTTTCTACTACTTCACAGAAATGGAGAAGAAACATGTGTTGCTGTTTAAATGTGATGACACATCGAGAGCACATGGCACTCCAGCCTTACAATCAAATACTAGTTTGATTGTAGAGACAAATATCCACATACCATAACTCCGGTGAGCTTACCCCTCCCAAAAATACACTACTTGAGGAAACAGTGAGTTAGAACGAAGCCAGAAGAAAAACTCTTCAGTCTCAGAAGACACAATAGCAATAGCATGATAGAAGCATTGCTTTAGCTTAAATACCCCCAGCTTCCTTTAAGCCATATCATGAAGATTTCTTCCCGTAGCCTTCAATGGCCAGGATCATGGAGTACCTTATCCAGTTTTTGTAGCAAGCTCTAAGCCTATGCTGTCAAGCTTTATCGACCGAAAAATAAATTTTCGACTTACAGAGCTTTTGGTGGTGATTTTTTTTTCTTTCCTTTCTGACTTGGGAAGCACATATTACGATTTCGTAATAAAATGTCTGCAGTTTAGTACATATCAGCACCAGTTTTCATAAGGGATATGCATATGTCTGCTTGAGAAACTGTGCCCTATAGATTGACTAAAGCTTCGGACTGCTTTGTTTTAGGATAATAATCATAACTGCTATAACTACAAGGACAGGAACTGTTCTGTTAAAATAAATGCACTCTGCTATAAATGCCAGTGTCACACTAGCAAGGTCTGCATAAAATACAAAACTGCTGACAAGAAGGGTTAAGCAACCAAAATATATCAATGCTAAGTCTCAACATAATTGTTTAAATGTCAGCTGAACCTTAGAGGACTACCTTTCCAAATCTTAAAACTAAATATGATTAATAGAAAAAAAGTTAAATAGCAATCTCTAGACAGAGCATAATGTTTTAAAAGGCTAGTTTTAGAGATAATTAACTAAGGATCCATTTGAGAAAGGTTATAAGACTCAAATAGCACAGTCAACATTTTGAATGTTATTAATCCTTAGATTTTAAGCTATTTAAACATTTAGATCTCATTTAAATATCTTCTCTTATATGTGATTTACCATATTAACAAGGTCATTTGACAACAATTTTACACAACTGACATAAAACACATGTCAATGGCAGATGAAAATCTACTTCTAACTGAGTGATTAAAGACAAAAATTAATAGAAGGAAAGCCTTCTAAAATATGTTAAAAGCCAAAGACTGATATTCTCAAGGTGCGCCTGAACCATGTAATAGTGTCTTGGAGTCTTAAGCAGGTATTTGCTAATAGCTAAGCATGAATCGAAACTGTCTGTCAGCATGTAGGTACAGGCATAAATGCATATGTCCATACCCATAAAATAATGTTAAAAACATTATTGGTCTACAATGTTAATTGTTTGAAAATCACATTTGTGCAATCTGAATTTAGTCCTTATGCTAATGATACTCTCTTTAACAGTATGATCACAAGAATTAAAAGTTAATGAGTCCCCTACGTAATCATCTAATACATAGCTTGGATCGAAATAATTTACAAAAATCTTTTCTATTTTTTATTTCTCTTTATTTTCTATGTGTAATTCCAAATATTGTTAGTGGCATACTCTTCAAACACTGTTCTAAAAACAAAAACATATTTTTCCCATAAATACTATGCGATGGCTTCCCATATACCAATTAATTTCCCCAACCTTTCATCTCTCTAAAACGATGGGGATGTATTTTGTTTTATATACATCTTACAGAGGGGTTACTGGAGTAACAGGGAGTTTAAGGTTAAAAGTATCAATTGATATTGCATGTCAAGTTTGAGAGGTGGCTAGAAACTGATTTTTCAGCATCAGATAACTCTTTTCATGTTTAGAGTATGGCTTTATAGACTACAATTTTAGCTCTGATTCATAAAGATTCATAAACATTTCTGCACATAAGGCATTAGAGAAATTACGATCCTTGTAAGCAAGTGAGAAAAGTTGTGCTGAAGTTATTTGAAAGCATAAAATAACTTCCCATGTCACAGATGGGAATAAACTTCAGTTTCCCAAGGCAAAATCCAGCTGCATTCACAGAGAGACATTCCTTTACTTTCCTGCAATCTCTTGCCTCATTCAAAATTCCCAGCAACAATGAAGAACAGAACCCAGGGTGAGTAATGGCCTTCTTGCCCTGATGAACCCACAGAACAGTTCCAACCTGAGCACTGTCTAGGATTGGATCCTGAGAAAAAAGCTGGATGTTCTCATTGACTTTCATGTAGATCATCATATCTAGGCACAAGTAGTGAAGAATCTGGCCCTCCAAAACATCTCAGCTGGCTTGCACCCTTGCCCTCACTGTCTCAGACCTACACAGATTTCTTGCTCTTCTCACAAACCCTTCAGTTTCTCCCCTTCTCCAGTGTTATCAATAGAAAACACAACATAGACCTGAAATGACTGGCAAGTAATAGGCAACTTAGATCACTGGACAAGATGTGTAAAATAAAGTGGTTTTAAAGAGATTACACATTGTCTGTGTTATGGTTGGCACTAAGAAACAGCACTCAGAGAAAAAAAAAGTGAAAAAATTGTGGGGAAGAGAAACAAATAACAGGGAAGCTTTATCAGTGCTTTGGGAAATATCAAGAGAAAAGTTCAAGCTATCACGCAGTTACATTAACAGGAACACAAAAAGCTGCCTCCCAAAATGGAGTGTCATGAAAAAAATGAGGGTGAAGAGAACAAAATGAGGGCCAGGAGGTATCAGACTAAAGGTTTATATCAAAGATTTCAGTTTGAAAACTACGAAGTCCATAGAACCTTACTATCACACCAAAGTGCTCAAAAATTATGTAGAAAAGATATCACATAGTTCCATTTCTCAAAAATTCAGTAAGACAGATCTTATCAATATGTCGTAGTAAACATACAGGAAATGTGTGATCCAAATTAGAACTTTTACCATGGTGCATGCTACAGAGTAAATGGTGATGAATGGTGGTTAAATAAAAAGAAAATAAAATTGCAGATGTAAGCTAGTTGCCATGTTCTTTAGAGGAAAAAAAAAATCCCTCAATAATATAATTTGTCCAATCACAGGAAAACAAGTGCAGAGTAGTTGAACCATGAATCTTTCCCTTGATTAAACAACAAGAGAAACAACTTTCTTAAATATACCCTGTATTCCTACAATTGCTTAGTCAGAGTTTCTAATTAGACAAGTTTAATTCAAACAAACTGTGGAGTCCTCATTTTGTTTTGTGTATTGGATTGCAGGGAGCTAGTGGAAGAAATGCTCTAAGCCAGAATCAGAAGGTTCCTGTTTTCAGGTTCAGTTACTTTTCATAGATACAGGTCAAATCTCAAATTCTTTTTGTTCCTTTAGTTGCCTGCCATGCAAGCGTAAAAAAAAAAAATATCAAGGTAAAACAGAAAGGCTGACATTCACCCAAACACAAAGTCCAACTGCTTTTCAAGTAAATCATCAAAATAGTATGTCTAATCCCTGTTCCGGTCACCTGGAAAAGGGTGAACTCAAGGCATTTTATAACACTAAATGCACTAAAATGCACCAGTTTGTCTGATATAATATCATAGATGAAAATGCAGGTTTCTGTCTTAATTCTGTTTATACTGTAGAAGACAGGAAAGATAAGATTTGAAAACAGGAAAACCATCCAACAAGAAAGTGGAGAGGGAAGAAAGAAGGATGATGTATTCAAATATCAGTGTAATAATTTTTTAATCATCTTAGAATCTAGATCTAAGAAAAGCATAAGCCTTTGTGGAATTTGACCCATTATTGCACTCACTGTTGCTTTCACTTGAGCCTACAAAGTTAGAACTATTGTTTTATTTATTAACAATGGTGGATCTTTTCCTGTGGATTGTAGTCTTGGAACAAGAGGTGAAAAAAAAATCACTTAAGAGTCTTCACCTTTTATCACTACAGCTGAGTATCTAATTCATTTAGGTGATACCAGAAATAACATTCTGAGTTTTGCCTACAAAACCATCCAAATTTTGCTGGATTTGACCAGGCAGCCTTGACTATCATCAAGGAGTATTCAGGACAAACTGAAGCATTTGAACTTTCAGGTAACTGTATTCTTTTGTTTCTTTCTGTGTAGTAAGTTGTTTCCAAAAGCCACATCCTGCTGATTTATCCTAAACACAAAAATTCGCAAGTAGTTTGTCCTTATCCGAAAGAATATGCAGACTAGAAACCCAGTATCACTGAACCACAGATTTGCAAGACATTCAGTTAATCTTCATTCCTTGACTCAGCAAAGGAATTATGAAGCAAAAATAGCCCCTACCTGTAGCCACTTGGGGATCTCTGTCCAGGTCCTACCTCCCTCTCTCTGCTGGGAGCCAGAATTACAGCTGAAATACCAGAAGACCGGTTGATACCTATGATTTTTTTCCTTCTTCCTAAAACCTGAGTAACACTTTACTTTTAGAGATACAGACTTAATTTTGTTTGAAATGTAAGAGAATGAATTAAGAAGGAGGCAAATATCTGTGACTACTATTTAAAGCTAGAAAAGAGTGAGAAATTCTCACTCTCACCGTTCTACTGCAGGTTCACTATCTCTGGGCACTTTGCCAGTGTGCAGGACTACACTTATATGTGACATAGCCTTGTGTTTCAAACAGATTAGTAGCCAGAATCAAAGCATCTGGTGTTGGCTGTGCAGAACCACTCTTCATAATTAGTTTAATAATTTATACCAGCACATATTTCATGTGTCTTTGCCTACTAATCCACCATTATAGTCTGCATGTTACTGATCTGTGTTCCTCACTCATCCATTCACCGTGACTGAAGGACATCAGTTTTACTGGTTAATGTCCACAGCCTTTGCCTGATGGAGATGGAGGAATGTATACTGACCACGTGATATAATAAATCCATAGGGATTAGTGATGATGTATATCATTTTCATGCTTGTGAGAGCACTGACACTGTGGTATTACTCACTGATAATGATCCATCTTTCCAGCATCTGCACCTCATTTCTGTGGAATATTTCTTTATATGAGCTTTTCCCACTAACTGGAACAATTGATTTTTTTTTTCATTTTTGCCCTTTTATTTTTAAAGTTGCAAACATTTTGGAGACTGCTGAAAAGATCTATCTTTGGCCAGCAGCTTCAGCACGTTGACCAATATTCCTCTGGCTTTGTGTCTGCCTGTATCACAGCTTTCATTTTACACTTGATGTGCTATGAGTCTCCCTCTGCACATGGGACCATGTGGGGTTTGATGATAGCACTTTACCAATTACTGTTCACAGCTGCAGATCTTTCCCAATGGCATTTTCTTGATGCATAGCTTTTTATGTTTTTTTTTTTCAGGGCATGCCTCACGCTGGTTGTGTTGCAAACATGTGGTCAGAAGATCTAACTGGCATGATATCCCAATTTTGGCTAATATTTCTGCAGATCTTTGCCAGCTGCATGACTTTTTTTATTTATAGCAACAGGGTTATATGTCCTAAAGGTCAAGAAGAGGTATGAGAAAGACAGAAATGATGTGTAAGCAATATCTATCTGATGAGTTGGAATTGTCAGTACTGCCTTTACAGTGAAACATCACTGAAAGGGGCAGAAGAACTCAGCTTTTCAGAATTTACCAGCCTGCTATTTTAACAGTCATCTGCAGGGATTCTCCAAAGCCACCAGATGAATTGCATGGGAGAATGTCAGGAGCTGGTCTTGACTGATTTCTGCCAAAGAATTCAAAGTATTTAAGGACTTTGAGGGCAAATCTTCAGAACTTGTGAAGAGGTTGTACTCCTCAGCCTGTTCCCAGCTTGGCTCTTCTCTCAGTCCTCCTTTGCTCCTCTTTGCAGCGAAGACATTTCTTTGCCTCCTGTTTAGATTGCACGGAGATCTTGACTCCCTGCTTCTGAGCAGATTTATGTTAGCTGTTTCCAGACATTTCTTTAGAATACAGCTGGACATTTAACACAAAGGACACATTTGTCCCTGGCTTTCCAGCCTCCTTGTTGTCGTGGGTTAGGGCTAGGCCGGCCTCTA
>NW_009725535.1:0-466 GCF_000703405.1 Apaloderma vittatum
TGGCTGCCGGCCAGGGTTAAACCATGACACAGGGTGTGGAAGCAGGGAGAGGTAACCTGAGAGGAGTACAAAGAGATTGTTCAAGCAGCCAGAGATCAGGTTAGGAAAGCTAAGGCCCTGACAGAATTAAATTTGCTTAGGGACATCAAGGGTAACACGAAAAACTTTTACAAGTTCATCAGTGACACAAGAAAGAAAAGGGAAAATTTGAGCCCTGTCCAGATGAAACAGGAGATTTTGTCACACAGGATATGGAGAAGGCTGAGATGATACTCAATGCCTCTTTTTACCTCAGTCTTCTTTTACCTCAGTTGCAGAAGATAAGGACTGAGACTGGGAGAATAAAGATCTGACCATTGTAAGAGATGACCAGGATTGAGACCACATAATGAACCTGAAGGTGCACAAGTCCATGGGATGAAACGGTAAAACCACTTTTCATCATATCTGAAAAGTCATGACAGTC
>NW_009725535.1:497-42407 GCF_000703405.1 Apaloderma vittatum
CTGCTGACTGGAAAAGGGGTAAGTTTATTTGGCTACCTATCCAGCTATACCAGCTCTCTCTTTGGAGAGAGATGGCTTCTGTCTCCTGGCCAGTGATTTTTTTCTACATCAAAGGCCACTTAAAAGAGTATGTGACTCAAAAAGAATTCACATCAGTATAACTTACATCAAGTTTGGGGACTTGGAGTTGGTATAGGTTTCCACTCTGGAAAGTCTTTGGAGTATAGGCCTAGTCTGAGACTTCTAATTGATCAATAAAAAATTTGCCATTTCTCTTTGCAACCTTTTGTAATGTGATTTCATCAATGCTTACTAACTAAGTAAAAGGAGTACAAGGGCAACTTGTACTGAGTGACATATCAAATAAAAACACAGCATATACAGAATATAAGATGAAATCAGCCACACAGCTTTCTTTAGTTGCAGCTGTAGAATTAATTATTAGAGGTGTGCATGATTTTTTTGCTTGTTTATTTTCTTTTCAATTTTTAGGCCTTTGAGCTTTTTTTTTTTTTTTGCGTATGATGAGGGAACATCTGAAGTAGTAAAGAAGGAATGGAAAAAACGTCTTAATGTAATGTTGGTTAAGATAAACTTCAGTGATATACTGAAATAGTATACAAAGTTCCCTTGTATATGTGTGTACCTCAAACCCTGTGTTCACTTTTGGGTCTCTCACTGTATAAAATACGTTGAAGTGCTGAAACACGTCTCAGGAAGGGCAACAAAGCTGGTAAAGGGTCTAGAGCTCATGTCTTATGAAGAGCAGCTAAGAGAACTGGGGTTGTTTAGCCTGGAGAAAAGGAGGCTGAGGGCAGACCTTGGTTCTCTCTGCATCTACCTGAAAGGAGATTACAGTGAGACGGAGATCAGTCTCTTCTCTCAAGTAATAAGAAACAGGACAAGATAAAATGGTCTCAGATCTTACCAGAAGAAGTTTATATTGATTATTATGAAAAACCTCTTTACTGAAAGAGTGGTCAAGCACTGGAACAGGCTGCCCAAGTATGTGATTGAGTCACCATCCTTGGAGATATTTAAAAGATGTGTAGATGTGGTGTGTAGGGACACGGTTTAATGGTCGACTTGGCATTGCTAGGATGGCAGTTGGACCTGACAGTCCTAAAGGTGTCTTCCAATGCAAGTGATTCTATGAACCTACTTCTGACTCTGTTTTTAAAATTAAATATAATTCTATTTAAAGCTAATACTTATACCTGCATTTTTTCCTTTTTTTCTCAATCAATTTCTTTGTTTATAGAGAAAAATATTTCCCGAATTTATTAATTCAAGTCGTTCAAAATTATATCTTTTGGTTAAACATACTGTTCTCAGAAAAAAAAAAAAGAAAGAGGAAAATACAGAAGCAATCAAACTCCAGCCCCAACCCATGTTGATGATTTTATGTTTTCTAGATGGATTTACAAAGGATAAATATAATGTATGTCATTAGAATGTATAAGAAATATAATGTGGAAAATGTGATACTTTAAACTCACATAAATCTATTCATCCAACAGTAGAAGGAAATTACTTGGATATATTTTTACTGAAACAATTTTACTTAAGGTAAAAATCCTACAATAAGAAACATGGAAGTAGAAAATACTTTTCTTCCATTTTATAAGTTATTTTCAGTTAACATATTATAAGTTGATTAATTAAATTAATCATCCACACTTCTAAAACAAATGTAGATCTTAATACAGAAGTATCTACTATGTTGCCCTAATCTGACTCATGGATGAATGCAAATTAATAATTATGTTGATGAGATTCTGGTCTTACTTTACGTGAATTAAAAGAAAATAAAATTTAAATTTTTTTGTCAGAATTAAATTTTCAAAAATATAGTAAATAGGATTAAATACAGTCCTACTGTACAGAATAGTTATTTTAGATAATGAAATTGCATTCGGTTTTTCAAAAAATACAGTGTTATTTTGTCTACCCAAACAAATGTAAAGATGCTTAGATTATTCTGTAGCACTTAATTGAAGACATGAAAATTGCATTTATAGTGTTACACTCTCTCACTTCTTAAAAGATATTCCTGTGCAAAATGTTTATTCAAAACCAAAAAGCTTTCTGTACCTTGATACACCTCTGAATGTGCTCAGAAGTTGTTTAGAAGAATACTGACTCTCTCAGACAAAAAACCATTATGAGACCCTACTTTAAAAATTTAACAATATGCACAACCAAATTCCATCTCCTAAAAATATTGCCTGAAACTATTTAATTTAATAGTAGAGATGTAGCTTTTGAATTTAAAATAGCCTGTGACTAAAATACTACATACATAATTAATTCAATAAAAAACTAAAAGAATGTAATGCATTTCATATCAATGTCAGCACTGAAATTTCCAAAGGCAGAAGCATGACATTTCTTTTTTGACATTTTTCTTTCCTTCTTTCATTCTCTTACCCTGTCTGCCTTTTTTTTTTTTTCCTTCATTTCTCCTTGCAGTGAACAGTTAAAATGGGATATATACTCTTTTTTCTCTACCAGGACTAGACTTCATCCTGAAATGCCAGAAGCTTCTAAAGTATTTTAATTTTCAGCTTGTCAACCTGTAGAGGCAAAATGCCTAACGATATAAGAAACATTACTCAAAGTCAGAGGGGTTGAGTGATGACAGGGTGTGGGGCTGGAAGCTGGAATCTGCTAAGCATTCTGCCATATACTTACTATGTGAGCTTGAATAACAGCACTCATATCTCTTCATATGATTCCTAAACTTAAAGACCCAAAGTGCACAGAGCAGCCTCACTTGTTTTTTGAACCTGTGTTTAACATATGTAAACCTACTGTGATGGAGGTACTGGACTCCCTTAACCAAAGTAGAAATAGTCTAGCAGAGGCCTGAGCCATAGCCTGGCCAAGAACTTCTCGAGACAACCCACAAAGGAGCAGAGTGATCCAGTGAGCACTGATGTATATGAGCTTGGATTGTGCAATTAACACATGAAAAGTGTGTGGCTTTTCCAAGACTCATTTGTCAAGTAACAAGGTTGTTGGTTCAAGGAGTCTTTGTATACCTTTCCTATTATATTCAGTTTGAATATAAGGCAATCACTTTATCCTATAAATTAATACGACAGCCTAAGAGAGCATTCTCTGAGCTTTTCCTGCCAGGCAGTGTGGCTGCATGATGGTGATCTTGCCTTAAGCTGGGATGCGTCTTGAGATTGTTCCTTGAGGCAAAGACACATTTTACAGATTATTGGATGAGCTTAATTTGAGTTGTCTCTGAATTGCAACTGTAATGCACATCAAATGACTCTCCCCTTGAGCAGGGACCTCTGGTGGCTTGAGATTCCTTACCAGAGACTAAGACATTCTTTCTTACCCAAGGCGGAGACTCCTTTTTCACAACAGATCCTTCGTAAGTGATTGACAACAAGATGAATTAATAGCAATGAAATTCCTGTAAATGTAAACTGTTGACCAAGTCTGGGACTAAGTCAGGATCCAGCTGCACCTAGACTTTTATTTCTTTAGAAGGCCAGGGGTCTCTTTCTGAACATCATGACTCAACAGGACATTTTTCTTATCCTTTGTGTTAATTTCATTAGCCATAAACCTTTGACCAAGTCTGAAACAAGGTCTGCACTGAAACTTGTGATTTAACAGAAGGATCTCCCTAATCTTTTTTCATCTCTGATCTCTGTGTAAATGATTCTAAATGGGTTCTACCACAATTGTCCATTCTGTTTCATCCATGTAGTAACAGCATGAACCTTGTTAAGCTGTGATTTTGCAACTCATATCACAATGATATTTTACTAATAACTTTAATGGTTGTGGTGGTTTGTCCCTGACTGGAGGACAGGAGATCACCAAAGCCACCCTATCCCTCCCCTTTTTTTTAGATGGACAGGGGAGAGGGAAGATGTAACAAGAGGCCTGTGGGTTAAGGTAAAAGCAGTTTAATACAGCAATAGCAAAGGCCACGTGTGGAAGCAAAGCAAAACAAAGACTGGGTGGCCGGTTAGCTGAGTTGATTAGAGCGTGGTGCTGATAACACTAAGGTCGCAGGTTCGATCCCAGTTCAGTCCCCGTGTGTTGCCTGATCTAGTTGAGAAGCATCCCTGCCCACGACAGGGAAGTTGGATTAAATGATCTCTAACGTCCCTTCCAGCCTAGGCCATCCTATGATTCTATGATTCTATAATTATTTTCTACTTCCCATCAGCTGGCGACGTCCGGCTGCTTTCCCAGGAAGCAGGGCTCAGGTACGCATAGCGGTTGCTCCACAGGACAAACACAAATAGCAAATGCACCACCACTTCCCTTTTCCTTCTCATTTTTACGTCTGAGCTGAGATCATATGGTATGGAGTACCTCTTTGGTCAGCTTGAGTCAGCTGGCCCGGCTGAGTCCCCTTACAAGATGATGCCCACACCCAGCCTTGGTGCTGTGCGAGCACTGCTCAGCAGTAGCCAAAACACTGGGGTGCTATCAACACCCTTCTAGCTACCACTCCAGAAATACAGCACCGAGAGAGCTGCTGTGGGAAAATTAACTTCATCTCAGCCTAACTCAATAAAACAGTGATTCTTTAAAAGATCTAAATCACTCATCCTCTACATCTGTGACTTTCAAAAATGAGCAGTCTGTGATGTTACAGATTTGGTGTGTTTTTTCAATATAAAGCTGTATGAAAAAGGGCAACTTTATGTCGTAATCCTTTTGATCCTGAAACACATACCTCAACTTAAGAAAAACTTGACATGGAATAATTATTTACATTTTTAAAATGATGTTAGACTTTTGCTTCTTTATCTCTCATATTGTCAAATTATAAAGACAAACAAGAACAAACTATTGCTCGATAGAAATTAAATGCTGTAATTCTATAATCAGCTCCAGGCTCCCTTTTTTCTCTGGCTGTCACCTCTGCTTCATAGTCCTGTTTTCTGTTTGCTCTTTTGCTGCTCTGTTGGTTGACCAAATCAAAAGATAAATGAAGTATTAAGGAAGCAAGAGCAGCTGAGCCACGGGTTTCATCAGAGTGCTTGGGGACCATCTTCAGTTTTTGATAAGAGTGCTACAGCTTGTGATTTCATCTCATAACTGTTTCTTAGTTACCACTCACAATCAAAGTCAGACTAGAGGGATTGTGGGAAAGCTAGATAATGACCTTGGCAAGTGTCTAAGAACAGAACTGAGAAATTATTTACAGCACTTGCCTTCAAGGGATAATTTGGCAATAGAAGTACAAAGCAGGTTTGTGTGGGCCAGGCTGAAATTAGTAATAGACTTTTAAATATTAAAGCCCCCTAAAAATAAATGCAGATGGAATAAGGCAGAACAACCTCTGGGACCTATTTTCCACCTCGGCTGGCAACATACCGTTCTCGGTTTAATAACAAAAGACATCTTATTAAATTACATTAGTGTGAGTCTGTTGCCTAGTGCAGGTGTTAGGCTGGTAGTGGTGCTAATACCTACTGTAGCCACACATGCTGCTATGAAGAGCTAGCCAATATTTCAGGACAAAGGACATGAATCTCTTGGTGTTCTAAGAACATTTAATTTTTTAAATTTAATATTTGTAAAAAATACCTTCATATACTCATGTTTCTCTATAGATACGTAGATGGACAAACATTCAAGAATCACCTCTTCAAATATATATTCAGAAACTAAAGACAGCAAAGAACTGAGACGACATTTTTCTCCTCAGACTGCAGGGACTGGTATGTGTGTAACAGATATGTCACTTTCTCGTAATATTAGATCATGCTTCTTTAGCTTGTAATAAATAGATATTTCAGTATAATAAATAGATATAGAATAGTTTGTAATAAATAGATATTTCAAGTGATAAAAAATATTTTTTAACACTGAAATGGGAAAAAAATGATTGGCAATATCACTTACTGATAATCCTACTAAATAGAATGTTCAGTGCAAAGTTCTCCAATGTTCTGTTTTATGCCAGAATAAATACCCTCATCCATAGTTTCTTAATAGACTATAAAAAAGAGCTCAATATTCAAATAAGCCATGTTGACTGTGATGTTTCTCAAATACACTGTCTTTCTCAAAAAATAATGAAAAAAAGAAAGACACTTGTCATCTAGATTTTTGGTAGAATTTTAGTGTTTACAAATACCTGTACCTTGTGTCATATCAGGTAATACAAAAATAGAAACACAAAGCACTGAATCTGAAACTGAGACAAGGAAAAGGTACTATAATGCACCCATACTGTAAAATATATATTCTATTCAAATTCAAGTTTTGTTACAGAATGTGAAGATGCTAGAAGAAGATCATCAAATTCCCATAAGAAACAACTCTTTTAATTATGTCTATAAAAATCATTCATTTCTGTCAGGATTAATATCAGCTCTACTGACCTTGTTCTGAAACACTTCATGGTTTTTGACTGGGGGAATCTTATTCAAATGAGGCAAAAATTCTCTGAAATAAATGTATGTATATTTTTCATCAATCTTCATACTTTAAACTAATCCCTATTCAGGAAAATATGCTCAAAAGTTATGATACAGAGAAGTAAAAACCTTTAGTCAGACATCGCCAATGCAGCGAACAGTTTAGCAAAATGTAAACATAGAGTCAAGCCCGCTAACACTGCAAAGAGTTTAGAACCTTTTGTCACAAGAGAGCTCGGATAACAGGAACTGCTAACACACATATAGACAAGAAATTTATTGTCTGTAAGGGCCCGATGGAAATTTTCTAGCTAAAAGCCTTCTAACAAGCAGCAGCAATGAACTATGTGACAGCTGCACTGTGAGATGGGTCCGTACGCACATTGTGACGCTTTCTTTGAGCAGGACTGAGAAGGGAATGCAAGACTACTGTGATATAAACAGGCACAGGGTGCCTCAGACTGCAAACCTTGCTTGTCAGCAAGAACAGGGAGATATAGACTACGGTTCACCAAAAGAACATGGCTAAGAGAAGGACTACGAGCCTTCCTCCAGAAGACCCCGACCCACAACAAGCAGACAGCACTGCGCATGTGGCAAAAGAAGGAGATCCAGCATGCTTATCTTAGAACTAACCCAGCCTACAGTCATGAATATGTATACTTTGGTGCAATTAATATTTGTCTGCTTGTTGAAACTGTGTGTAAGCTTTGAGGAGAGATCCTCTTGCACCCGGTGCCGTAATAAAGAAGACCTGCTTAATAGTCACCAAGACTATTGAGTCCTGACCTCAGCTTTTCACAGTATCAATTAGAAAGAGTAAGTTAGATCTGAAACAGTCAACATTTGCTATTTCTGTGTGCTGAAACTTATCCTTACCAGAATTTTCAAGTGAAAGTGCTTGTATTTTAGATTTTCTTCTCTTCATCGTCATGAAGAATATTAGATTTTAACTGGGACAGGTCATCCAACAAGTACTCCATCTCTGAGCTGATCCGAGAATATGCCTATTAGAGGTGCTCCTTTTCTACTCCCCGTTCATCTTCCTTATGGACAAGTTGTGACTTGTAATTGTTTTCTCATTACTGGTAATTGCTCAAGAGTTTCCGATATGTGTAAGACAGATAGAGAGAGGATTTTTTATCTAAGAGGTTGGTTAGCTCAGTCGTCTAGAGCGTGGTGCTGATAAGATCAAGGTCGCGGGTTCAATCCCTGTTCAGTCCTCAAGTGATGCCTGGTCTAGTCGAGAGGTGACGTCCCTGCCCATGAAAGGGAGGTTGGGCGAAATGATCTCTAACGTCCCTTCCAGCCTAGGCCATCCTATGATTCTATGATTCTGTGATCATATAGGGTCACCTCATGTATGTTGGTGTTTATTCACGTGGTAAGACTATCTTTCTGGCTGTAATGCAATATCTCACTGCCCTCTCTGTCCGCAAAATATAGACAGACTTTGTGTAGAATAATTGTAAATAATGGATGTTAGAGAAGACGAAGAGAAGAATGGTTGTGCTATTACACAGGCTTCTTATTCCCCATGTTTTCATGTGTCATTAACACAACACACTCTTTTTTCTTACATCTCCCAAATATTTCCATTGTCAGCGTTACTGGGTTTGACTCCAGTATTTCTTGAAAGAAGTTATTCCTGCTTTTCTCTGCATAGGTTCTGACTAGGACCCAGCAGGATACTCAGGTGTGATAAACAACCTAAAGCGCTGCAGTGCCAATCCATGGCCTTCAAATTCAGCATTGTTACTGAGAGTCATGAAAAATCAGAGCTGCGTTCCCTGAAATAATACTGTCCTAATATAAGGCATTTCTTCAAACCCCAAATTTATTCTTTATTTCTTTCTGGATTTTCTAGTCCTTTAATCCTTTCCAATATGATTTCTCTCCCCTTTCTGAAGGGGAAAATACTAAACTTATGTATATTAACATGGCTTTACTGATTTAAGTATTATTTCCACAATTAATATTGGATACATGAAGGACAAAAATATGAAATTCTACTGTATATAATAAATAAAGATTCTCAGCTATATAAAACAAAACAAAACAAAACACACATTAAAAAATGGGACCTTATGGATCCCCAAGGCTCCATTTTATCATACGGACTGTCTATCCTGCACAACCTTCGTTCAACTTTGCCTTGTCAAACTCTGCTAGTAATTTCATGTTTATATGGTTGGATTATGAATATGGTCACTCATGTGTGAATATCAGGGATTGAGGTGAATTAAAAACTCTTACGCAAACATTCATACAGCAAAACAGCTGTACAAATGTCCATGCTGAAACTCAGATTGAAAAGAGTACAAGGGTAGAGCTTAATTTCACAGATCATTGAAGTCTTTGAGAGCCTTTAAAGTGAAACCAATGGGTTTGTTCAGAGAATGAAGTATTATACAAGAGTACTCAAATATGTCCCAAAGACTGTAGAACTTTACTCATATTAGAATGATAACTAGATAAACGTGACTTAGGTTTGTAGTACAGCTAAGTGGGGTTATCCTGGGATAACAAATTAAGATGTATCAGCTATTCCATAGTAACAGCCTTTTTGAATATCCTCATCCTGAAGTAAACTAAAGGCTGTATGATGTGACGTATACTCTAAGTGAAATGAGGTTAAATTGTTCTAGAATGCATAGAAGATAAATATGTGTACTGAGTTCAGATAGGATAGGGTTAATTTTCACTTATGATGTGGCGTATACTCTAAGTGAAATGAGGGTAAAATTGTTCTAGAATGCATAGAAGATAAATATGTGTACTGAGTTCAGATAGGATAGGGTTAATTTTCACTGGAGGCTGGGGGCTGGGCATAGCCGGGGTAGCTGAACCAAACTAGCCACTAGCCAAGGGGATATTTGATATCATCTTGACCTCATGTTCGGGGTATATAGAGGGAGCTGGCTGGGACGGGAGTCTCTCTCTTTTCCACCTCTCCACCTGTGTAGCTGGGTTCCATATGGTGAGACATATTACTCATGTTATGTCTGGTTAAACCCTACTGTTATTTTGTTGTTATTGCCATCACTTATGTTTCATCATTAAACTGTTTTATCTCAACCCCACAAGGCTCTGCCTACTGCTTCTTCTGGGCTTTCCTCCTCACTCCTGGTAGGGGGGAAGCAAGTGAGGAAGTGACCAGTGGTTCCCTTGTCTCTCCCTGCCGGTCAGTCGGCTTGAGTCACGACAATATGTTATTCACATGTACCTATTTAACTATTCCATATGACAGCTCCTTTACTCCTGAAGTCTTGTTTTTAGGCTTCTGGATTCTTGAAATTTACAGTCCAGTAACATCATAAACCTAGGCTGCATTTACCATTACTGAGACTGAGCATCAAGAAAGCACCTGGAGAAATTATGCAATTGAGATGCAAGTTTTTCTGAACCACTGAAGAATTTTAAAATCAGCCTGATATTTGGCTAACAAAGTAGAAGACAGAAATGGAACAAAGACAGCAAGAACATTCATTTTACTATAAATGGATACTGTATTATAAATCAAGAGGAACAGTTAATTAGTCCCATGTGTTATTATCAGATTAAAAATTTTTTCTCAAAATTCAGCCATGACAACTGCAGGAGTAATTTCTTTTTCACAAAGTAAGAATTAGAAAATTGTTTCTATATTTCAGCAGCCTGTAGTATAAGACTTCTTCAAACTGTGTGGTTTTTTACATGGGCTTATATTTTTATTACATGTGTCCTGCTGCTGTTCTAGAAATCTACTGAACAGGTTCCTATGGGACATTACTAATCTTTTAAATACAGATAAGAATATCTGGGGGAAAAAAATAATCTCAATAGCAAGTTAAGTTACCAGCCACTATTTGTTGTAACTACTGCTTTCTGTTACAGATTCTTTGAATATGAATACGGCTAGTAAATTATTCTCTTGTGTAGATTTCAGTACCAGTTCATAAGCTCATTTTAAGACACAGGAAATATATATATGCACATATATATGCACATATATATATATACACATGCTGAAGAGGTATGATCCCGCTCATATTTGAATTTATTTTTACTACATAGCACTTATCAAGAATGATGTATGTTTATCATATGACTTTTACATGGACAGATTTGGTTGTATCCACTTTTTTTTACTACTAAAAAATAATTTTGAGATGCATTATATGTTAATACTAGTGGAAACTACTCACATGTCATCTGCAAAAACCATGGAAATAATTGAGACACTATCCCTGGAGGTATTTAAGACATGAGGATGTGGCACCTGGGGACATGGTTTAGTGGTGGACTTGACAGTGTTAGGTTTACTGTTAAACTTGATGATCTTAAAGTTTTTTCGTACTTAAATGATTCTATGCCTCTAACAGTCTAGTTTTATTGTGTTAATAAGTCTTGCATTCTCATGTTAGTGGTTTATGCAGACAGGTTTTTTCAAAATTCCTGGTAACTTGCAGATAGAATACTACTTGTAAGAAAATTCCTTCAATGTTAATTTCTCCTCTGTTAGTCAGTAGAATATTTGACAAAAATGTGACCTATTTTGTTATGTTCTGTGATTTAGTTAAAGAAAATAGATTTATTAATCTTTTTTAGCATACTAACAGCTCATGGTTTTATCATTAGATTATACATTTGGTACCATACTGGAGAACAGGGTTTTCTTGTTAAATGTAGCCATACATAAGCAAAAAAGGTACTTTTGATTCATTATATTTTCAGACACACTCTTATAATACCTAAGGACACTTCAAATGCATTTCAAGATTAAAGAAATCAGTATTAGAGAAGACAATAAGTTAGACTGGTCACTAACTGAATCACATTCCTTTAAGAGGAGTTGCAATAATCAAATAAGACTCAATATCTCTATAATAATAAAATGGGATAATGACAGTCCTTTTAGAAATATAAAGAGAAAAAAAATATTAGCCAAACCTTCCTTGATAGGTACGTCTTGGTATTCAGGAAATAGCTCAGACTAGGAGGAATTTTAGTGAACAAAGGATCAATTCTTGGTATATTGAGATATAGGAACACTCTAAATCATAGAATAAAAGAATAATAGAATGGCCTAGCCTGGAAGGGACCTTAGAGATCATCTAATCTAAACTCCCTGCCATGGGCAGAGACGCCTCTCAACTAGATCAGGCTACTCAAGGCTCTGTCCAACCTGTCCTTGAACACCTCCAGGGAGGGGACAGCCACAACGTCTCTGAGCAATTTATTCCAAAGTCTTGCCACCCTTGGGCAATTTATTCCAAAGTCTTGCCATCCTCATACTGAAGGATTTCTTCCTAAAATCTAATCTAAATCTATTCTTCTTCAACTAAAATCCATTTCCCACTTGTCCTATCAGTGGACACTCTTAGAAAAAGTCCCTCCCCAGTCTTCCTACAGGCTCCCTTCAGGTATTGGAAGGCAGCTATTAGGTCCCCTCGAAGTGTTCTCCCTCAGCAAGTCCTCGTAGCAGAGGTGCTCCAGCCCCTGGATCATCCTTGTGGCCCTCCTCTGAACACGCTCCAACAGATCTATGTCCCTCTTATGGTGGGGACACCAGAACTGGACGCAGTATTTGCGGTTGGGGCTCACAAGAGCAGAGGACAAGGGGCAGAATCACCTCTCTTGATCTGCTGGCTACGCTTCTCTTGATACATCGTAGGATACTGTTGGCCTTCTGGGTTACACGAGCTCACTGTTGGCTTATGTTGAGCTTCTCATCTATCAACACCCCCAAATCCTTCTCTTCAGGGCTACTCTCAACCCACTCTGTGCCCAGTTTGTACTTGTGCCTAAGATTGACCCCACCCAGGTGCAGGACCTTGCATTTTGACTTGTTGAAGCTCATGCACTTTGCACTGGCCCATTTCTCAAGTCTATCAAGGACCCTCTGGATGGCATCTCTTCCCTCCAGTGAGTCCACGGCACCACACAGCTTGGTGTCATCAGCAAACTTACTGAGGTTGCACTCAATGCTGTCATCCATGTCGCTGACAAAGATGTTGAACAGCACTGGACCCAGAACAGACCCCTGAGGAACACCACTTGTCGCTGCTCTCCATGTAGACATTGCGTCATTGACCACAACTCTTCGAGTGCGACCATCCAGACAGTTCTTTATCCACTGCGTGGCCCATCTGTCAAGCCCGTGTCTTTCCATTTTAGAGACAAGGGTGTCATGTGGGACAGTGTCAAATGCCTTGCATAAGTCCAGGAAAAATGACATCCCTTGGTTTTCCCATGTCAACCAGCGCTGTAGCTTTGTCGGAAAAGGCCACTAAATCAGTCAGGCACGACTTGCCCCTGGTGAAGCCATGTTGGCTGTCACTAACCACTTGATTACTTTTTATGTGCCTTAGTACAGCTACCAGAAAAATCTGACTGGTAGCTGTAGGCTGACTGGTCTGTAGTTTCCCGGCTTGTCTTTGGTTCCTTTTTTAAAGATGGGCGTTATGTTCGCCCTTTCCCAATCTGTGAGAACCTCACTAGACTGCCAGGAACTCTCAAATATGATGGCCAGTGGCCTAGCAACTCCAGCTGCCGGTTCCTTCAGGACCCCTGGATATATCTCATCAGGTCCCATGGACTTGTGCACCTTCAGGTTCTCTAAGTGTTCCTGGACCTGATCTGCTCCTACCCTGGGTGGTTCTTCACTCTCCCAGACCCAGCCAACACCCTCTGTGATTTGGGTGGTGTGGTTCAAGTGGTTGCCAGTGAAGACTGAGGCAAAAATGTTGTTGAATATTTCAGCCTTCTCCATGTCCTCAGTAACCTGGTCACCTGCATCTTTCTGGAGAGGCCCCACATCCTTTCTCATTTTTCTTTTTTCTCTTACACACCTGTAAAATCCCAAGATACCTGTTCCTGCTTGCACTGCCTGTGTAGCTCCTGCTTGCCTTTTAGTTTGACCAGTAGGTCTCAACTCAGCCATGCTGATCTCTTGTCTTCCTCACTTGATTTGTCACACCTGGGGATCAGGAGCTCTTGTGCTCTATGCAAGACATCCTTAATGATCTGCCAGCTCTGTTCTGCTCCCTTGTCCCTGAAGACCTTTTCCCAGGTGGTCCTTTTGACTAACTCCTTGAAGAGCTAGAATTTTGCTTTCCTAAAATTCAAGGTTCTGACTTTACTTTGACCTATATCCCTCAGAACTGTGAACTCAGCCAGTACATTGTCACTGCAGCCCAGACTGCCTCCAGTCTTGACATCATTGATTAGCTCAAGTGTGTTGATGACCATCAGGTCCAGTATTGCATTCCCTCCACTAAGGCTGTCTGTTACCTGGCTTAAGAAGTTATCCTCCATGTGTTCCAGGAGTCTCCTGGATTGTCTACAGCTTGCTGTGCTACTTTTGCAACAGATGTCAGGTTGAAGTACCCCAGCAGGACAAGAGCCCACAAGCACGAAGCTTCCTGTGTAAATAAATGTCGTGTACAGGAACCTGAAAGCCATGGTCTGTCATTGTGTACTAAACATTTTTGCCACAGTTATAAGATTTTATGCTAGAAGGGATATTTGAACACTGAAAAATAAAAAAGAGTACCTCAGAGGTATTATCTGTCTAGGCAGAAGTAAAGAAAATACGTTAACCTGTGCATGCTCATGTGACACATGGATTATGTAAGCATGAAATGCCAATCAACATATGGAAATCTGAAAAAAAATAATCAGAATTTTGGACAAAATTGCTGTGAACCTGACATTTTACTGTGAGAGCACTAAAAAGGAGGTTTTTGTTTTCAAGCATATTCTCCGGATATAGTGATAGAAATGTAAAAGAAGTGATGTGTACTGTCATGTGTGCATCAGAAGAAAATATAACTCATACACTGACAGTTGTGTCATGCTGTTGCAGTGTCAACATTTTGTTGGAAGTATTGTCTCTATGATCCGGTTATCTGTGAAGTTGTCATAGAATCATATCCATGCATTATGGAGCAGAGAGAAGCTAAGGGAGAATTCCTAAACAACACCAGTGTCTCTGCATGAAGGAGGACTCACACCGAGTTGGAGAAGAGAGGTATCATCTTGTACGAAGGTATTGCCCAGAGCTAAGGAGTTTAAACACAAAATTTGGCAGTGTCAGGCCCTAGACTAATGTTCCCTCAGACTCAGTGATACATGGATAAATCCACAGATAGTAATGCCAACACCCCCCACACTCGTTGGTGCCATGAAAGTTGACAATTCTGTACTGGAAAATAAGGTTGTTTGTTCAAAGTGGATATCTTGTGTTCACATCAATGTAGGAGAGAGGAAACCACTTACTGTTAAAAACCATGTTCATCCAGTAAAACACTAATGTGCAATTTGTAATGTATTCCAAAAGAAATAGTCCTTAAAGCTTATACATTGCTAATGATCTGAAATGACAGTAAGTAAAGTGTGAATAAGCTTTTTTAAAAACATTAAATACTTGTCATCAAATAATTTTGTATTTATAGAGATTTCTTTCTCCCGTCAAATTATGTATTATAGTTCACAAGTTGTGCAGTTATTCATGAGATTTCTCTGAAGACTGGAACAAGTGAAGAGCTCTTACGTGAACAGGCTATAATGGGATGGAAATTAGTGCTCTGTCACTAGGGTTGGCTATGAATCACACCCATGATTTAACAGAATATGTTGGCAAATGTTTGCAAAACAACATACAAGAGCAGCAACTATAATTCTTACAGGAGAGGAATATACAATAATTTTCCCAGAATCTGAAAGATATAAGAAATTGTCATATCAGAGTGTGTTGCTATAAACCTACCACTAAACAGTTATCTTAATACAGCCACGGTTTAGTCCTATGACATGGCTGAGTGCAAAAATTCTGTAATCTCAGATGATTCTTAAACTGAAAATTTACCATCCTTAGGTTGCTAACACAATACAGAAAGCTAGCTAGGAGTCAAGGGAGGAGATGAGAGGGAGAATAACCATCAGAAAGCAAAAGCTATTAGGGACTAAAGAGGAAATAGCAATGGAAGAGGAGACATTTGTTACAGAATCATAGAATCACAGAAGAGTCTGCATTGGAAAGGACCTTAATGGTCATCTAGTTCCAAAGCCCTTGACATGGGCAGGGACACCTCCCACTAGACCAGGTTTTTCAAAGCCCCATCCAGCCTGACCTTGAACACTGCCAGGGAAGACACATCCACAACTTCTCTGAGCAACAGGATCCAGTGTCTCACCATCTGCACAGTGAAGAATTTATTCCTAATATCTAATCTAAATCTACCCTCTTTCAGTTTGAAACTGTTACCCCTCTTTGTATCACAACACTCCTTGTTAAAGTGTCCCTCCTCTTCTGTCTGTAGGCCCCCTTTAAGTACTGGAGGTCTCCATGAAGCCTTCTCTTCTCTCAGTCTATCCTCATAGGGAAGGTGCTCCAGCCTCCTGATCATCTTGGTGACACTTAAACAGGATATAAGATGTTATTTAAACACAATAACCTCTGTAGGATAATCATAAGGCAAGCTGGAACTTGAAGAAGGAAACATAAAAATCTTCACATGACAAATAGACATGGGGTGTTGTACTATCACAGTACTGCCTTTGTTGTCAGAAAAAAACCCCAAACCAAACCCAAAACATTCTAGTTCTTAGAATTAAAGGATTGAGGTACTCTGTGTGCTCACCCCTTACATCCATTTTCTTTTTCAGCAACTAAAGCAGAGATGTTTATAAATATGTATTGCACGAAACCAGTTATAGATCTGGAACATGAGTTCAGACGTAGAAGGTTCAGACATAGATATCTGCGTCTCATAAACAGGTAGAAAACAGACACACTGTGGGTAGAAATAAGCAAGGCTTTAAAATGATCATTGTACAAAATATCAAACATTCAGGGATGGCTAATATAAAGAACTTTTTCCCTATTAACTAGAGGTATATATGTCTACATACAAACAAACATGAAGCCAAAGGGATGCAAAATACGCTCTAATTATAGTCATAGCTAAAATTACTGGTTTATAGCACTCTAGAGATAACTGGCACATCTTGGTATGTTGCTGTTAAAAGGGCTTTTCCCAGATAATCTCTTAAGATCAGTGAAATAGCCTCAGCTCTGTGTTAACAACCTATCATGCTTATTATGACATATAACGCACAAAAATACATTACCCTCTAAAGTAGCAGTTTGTGATTTAAAAAAATGATTTTCTAGAGGTGAAGGCAGGTGATGCTGGGAACTGTTAGCCAGCACTATGGGCATAGATTAATGCTGAGAGATTATTTTGTTTCTGGTGAATATATTCAAGTCCTGCTGTCATGAATGGTGCCATGAGCTTGAAGGTAGCGTGAATAAAGCTGTAAGCAAAATGTCACATACTACTTCTTTCTGGAGATTTCTTGCTTATTTCCACTGGCTCCTATTAAATTCAGAGAGGAAATACTGATTTTGCTGGAAACGATTAATTGTGAAACTGAGCACAAAAGTTTTGTGATCATATTATTTATTTATTAAAATAAATTTTATAAAGTCAAGACAGGTACTTAACATTCTGTCAAGAGCATCTGCCACACATTTTGTCTCCTAAGGCATTGTGAATGACTATAATGCAAGAGAAAAACTGGATTTACACATCTACATGCCAGAGGGAAATCATCTCCTTGGAGACAGAAGCAGTCTCCTATTGTAAGATTTCAATTTTTCTTCTAAGATATGTCCAGAGAGTAGTTCTGAAAAAAACTGATTTACAAGGGAAGTACTAAGTTATATTTAAAACTTGACTATAAAATATCCAATAAGTTACTTCTCTCAAGTTTACCTTGGGTATAGAGATATATAAGTCATGTGACAAGTACTGTACAGGAGTTCTGTACATTGTCAAAAAGATAAACAGTTAAAGAAAAGATTCTACTAAGTAACTAACAGAAAATTTTTTTTTTAAAAAAATAGTTTTTAAAGACCCTGTCTTGGTAGCTCTATTATACAAGCAGGATTCTGAATTTATGTTCTTTATGCTTGTACAGAATTGCCCAGGAAAATTCAGTTAAACATCCACTAGACAAATTATTTTTTTCTGACAGATTTTATCAAAACAAAATTATATCTGACATTATAAATGATTGAAAATTTAAATGTTGATCTCCTAGATCATACTTATTAATGAAAAACATTTCTCAGAAAATTTATGATAACTGCATAATACTTAGGGAGTTTTGTATTTGGAACTATGTAAAGTTCACAGTCGACATGGTAAGGATCTAAAATGTAATTACATCTTCTGAGAATTTCACGACTAATTAATTATGTTTGAATAAAGGTCTCAGAGAGTTCCCTACTTTGGATGTTGTTACTGTAGGTAATTTACCGTCTTTTGGTTTAACTCAGTAAAAGAAGGTGGTGCTGGTGCTATTCTCTTGTTCTGAAGATAAAAATAACCTTTCATTGTTGCAGGTTTAATTGTAAAGAAAAAGATTAAATATTGAAGTGATAGGGTACAATTCTGAATTGCAGCACATTGATAAAATATTTTTATTGTTATTCTTCAAATTTTAGATGATATTACAGAAGGAACAGAAGCAAAACTGTTTAAAACACAAAATTAGAGGTGCACTGAACTCGAACAAACTCTGAACCAACTTCAGTGTACTAAAAAGAAATTTGTCAGAGAAGGCTTACAGCAATTTTCATTTATGCATTTTCGGTGATTTAGACCGAACAGGGCTGAGGGGAATTTGGGACCAGAACACAGAAACAGACGTGTAGAAATGAGGCCTATAGGAATTGTGAACTGTGATTTTATGTGGATTTTAAGGAGGAGGGAGTTTCAGGGCAATCATGAATTTGGGTTCTATAGGTTTTTTGTTTGCTTGTTTATTTTTGCCTTGGGGGCAGTTTCTCAGGTACCAAATGATTTCCAGAATATAGCAGGTATGTGCTCCATTTATTTATGATATTATTACTGATAGAACCATGACTTTTAGTTAATAGTGTAGTAAGCAGGTTTCTCTACTTTACAGTATTACCTAATTGTAATGTCTGATCAAAACGATCAATATACCTTCCTAACATAACATTATTTTAGTATACATGATGACAGAAAAAAATAACAGCATGGCTAGAAAACCTTTGCAACCTTCTGATTAAATGAGTGATCTATGCTTCCTCCAGTCATAAACCCTGAACTTATGTTTTAGGCAATATATTTTCTCTATTATGCTCTTATTTTTGATTATGTGTTTATATTGTTTTGTCTGGTACAAAAAAAAATAGTTTTCTGAAAATTATTTTCTCAAAAGAGATGTTCTAGAAATTGAAAGTTACTGAAGATTAATCATTGAACATAACCAATGTTAAGATCTCCCTTTTGTATGTTAAAATAGAGATACAACAAAATAATTGTTTTCAAAAAATACTGTGAAAAATATGTTCGGCATATAGCTATTTCTATTGCCTTAACTTCGCATCTCATGACTTCACCTTGAACACTCAATTAAAATGAGCAGAAAATCTCCAGCAAGATTCAGATCACACTGAGAGACATCAACTTGTTGGCAGGTGGACATTTATACAAATTTGCTTTGGTTTCACTAAAGACTTAACAGTCCTTTAGAAAATGTGAACTGAATTGAAGTTCATAACACACATGGATAATGGTAATTACCTAAATCTTATAGGCAGATCAAACAAAATCAGTATTTTTATAGTTTGATTTACAACTGATAAACAGAACATAACTTATCATACAGAATGCAAAGAAAGAATAAGGGTACTTTTATTTCTTTCAAATATGTTTCAATGCTTCTCACTATCAGCATTATTTTATATAGTTACAGACATATATATGTACACATATACTTATATCTGTGTATACATAACACAGATGTTTATTCTTCTTTTCTGGGGACAAAAAAATTGGTAATTTGCTAATTCCTAAGTATTTGCAGTCTACTCCTGGGAGAGTCTCATTTTGTATTGCATATTGCATCTGTGAGATGTCCTAAGGATTTACTAACATTTATGATATGTTTCAGTCTTGGAACTCTGACAGTGATCACAAGATTCAAGCACATCTCAAGATACATAATAACGAAACATTCTGATTACAGGTATACTTCACAGAAGAGAGGGGAGGGGAGAAGAACTCATATGAAAAACAATATATGTGAATTTAGCAACCTGCATGGAAAATAAACATGTAACATTGATATAGATAACCAGTGCTGATTCGTAAGTAGTATCAAGTCTCTGAATATGGTTAAAGTTCAAATATCTGCTCTAAAGTCTAAATATAGTTTGACACCTAGATTTTTTGAAAGCTCTTATTTTTGATTACTTATAATATTTTTTATTTTGAAAGCCATGTTTCTGTGGTTTCATTTAATTCTGTCAATAACAAGAAATTTACTTATGGAGTAAGTAAACACATACCAATGTGTTGATTTTCCCGGAAATTAGAAATTTAAATGATCTAGCTCTAAAGTTTCAGAAATTTAACTTTTGTAACATTTATCATCATTATAGTTCTTCTACTGTCATAGCAGCTTATATAGCTTGTCGTATTAATGTTATTTATAATGATACTTGTATCATTCAAGAACTACAAGAACGGTGTCTGATCTATGCAGTTCTATGATTGCTTTGGTTTAATTTACTGTTAATAGTAGACACTATACCTAACAGAGAGCACACAGACTGCTTTCATAGTCAGTCAGAACTACACTTCTGAATCCACAAATTCTGGAACATTATAGATGCAGTATTTAAGAATAGTTCATAAAAATATATAAAGAAATTGTAATATTAATAAAATAATTAATGATTGTGATCTTCAATGGCTAAGTGATATTACATTGCCCCCATCGCATCTCTGAAGTGTGACGAACCTGAGGCCATGACATTCGTGAGTGAGGAATGAACCAACACTCCCACTTGAGAACATATAAAACTCACCAGTGATGCTGTTTGGTGAAAAAAAACTAGCTTATGCTAGTCTGATTTCAGCACTCAAAATTGGGAAGCAACTGATGAAGGAGCTAGTTCTGCAAGCGTACGTGAGCATGGGTTTCCTCTGTGGTAGGACAGTAGTTTCAAAGTCATTAAGAATTTTATTCTATCATTTTCTGAGCTATATAAAGTGGGCAGAATAAACTGCTGTACGGATCACAGGGATTTTAGTGAAAGTGGAAATAGTAAGACAGAACTGAATGTTTATAAAAGGCAAGCTTGGAAGTTTTCATTGGGTCTCAGGATAAAATAATATTAAACTCTTAACCAGGGAAATTGGAGACATTTCTTTGTTTATGTCAGAATTACATTTAAAAATATTCACATATAAGTTTTATAGAAAAAAAAGAATCCCAAGGTCTTGCTGTTACATAGATTTTCCTTGGTGAAAGTTTAAATAAGGTAATATTTGTACAGTCAGTCTCAACATAGAGGACTTTTATTTCAATTTTATTATGCAAAAGTCTTAACATATTATTTGCAAACAGTTAGAGCTTTGTTAGTTTAATTTCTAAGCAAATTATGCAGTTTATAGTTAAAAGAATTACAAATTGGAAATGGCATGTAAATTTATTATGGAATAATTTCATCTTGAAATACCGATGTATGAAACATGTTGTTATAACAGAAAATGATGTCTAAATGATGTCACCTAAATTTAAAAAATAGTACCAAAATGCAAAAATAATATAGTTTCTTAAACTGTCATTCATGAAAGAAAAAAATAGAAAACTTTAAGTATCTAAAATGCCATTCCATGTTATTTAAAGTTTATTGCTATAAATACCAAAATATAAAACTACAATTGTACTAAATGTACCAAATCATATAAATTAGTAATTCTCACTGTATCAATGAACACTACAAAATACAGTAGAAACAACTTTAACACATTTGCTTGAAATTCGAGCCTTAAAAGAAATTAATGGCCTTTTCCTGTCTGAATTTCACACCATTACAGTATTTCTACTCACTTGTGCTTGTCATCTTATTTACAGTATCTGGCAACATTTATTGAAAATAACTTATTGAAAAGCATATGTGTTCCAGGAGAACTTTAAGTTTCTTTAGTTTTACTTTGTCTTTATCAGCTACATTCACCTCCTTAATCCTAAAACATAGGGGGCCGGTTAGCTCAGTCAATTGAGCATAGTGCTAGCAACACCAAGGTCACGGGTTCAATTCCCATTCGGTCCCCATGTGTTCCCTGATCTAGTAGAGAGGTGGGACCCTGGCGACAGGGAGGCTGGATTAAAATGATCTCTTAGGTCCCTTCCAGCCTAGGCCATTCTATGATTCTATGAATGTCTCACATACAACATGAGAATACTGAAGGTGTGATTGAGGCACAATGATATCTAACATTTCAGAGTCTCATCTAGGCGACAATTTTGAGTCAGTCATAATCTGGCCAGATCAGCAATAGGAACAATTATGATTCTTGCTTCTGTGGTACCAAGAACAAGTCAGCCCAAGTTTCCAGGGGAAAAAAAAAAAAAAAAAAAGACAAGCATACTCGTAATTCCTTTGAAAATAATTGTGGCACTGACCAAGGGCTATATTCTGATGCTGAAATAGCACTTTCTTCTACTAGACTGGCAACTGTGCCTTAGCCAGGAGTGTGATCGTATCCCAAGTATTCATTTTTCTATGAAATAAAGAGTAGCTTGTGACTTCTTATGTACTAGTATCATCAATATTAGGTTTAGAAAATTTGTGATAATATTTTTGGAGATAAGTAAAAAATCCCACTGTTCATTTCGTTTCATTATTCAATTTGTCGTCACACTACTACAAAGCAAGTACTTTCTTTTATTCCATTTTGCATTCATACCTTTCAAACTCATCTTAATCATTGATATTTAAATATCCCTCTTATGTGTTTAGTTTAACCTCTACAGTGTAATTTTCTATAACTACTATTTTCTATCTCAGGGATATAGCTACCCTGTTCGGTTGGGTTTTTTTTTCTCCCTATTTTACCATTTAGATTAAAAATGAAGATTTTTTCAGTTTTTCACATCTAACTGTTTAATCTGCCATCTTCTGTATAGTTCTAAAATAATATTTTTAAAAATTAAGTTCATATGATTATGAAACCCATGTTTTAAAGATGTAATCCAATCCTTCTGTCAAGATTGCCTTTCTTATTTTTCTCATTTTATTTTCCTCTTGGGCATTCCATTTCATTGGTACCAACCAGACATTTTGCTACAAACCAGATTTTTTTCTAACTTGCAGTAGTATT
The DNA here is from genome assembly GCF_000703405.1 of Apaloderma vittatum. NCBI lineage: Eukaryota > Metazoa > Chordata > Aves > Trogoniformes > Trogonidae > Apaloderma > Apaloderma vittatum. The sequence continues at coordinate 23,104 of NW_009725535.1, forward strand.
AGAAATAAATTACAATAATCAGTTGACTTACCCTGTTTAATATCTGAAGATTATACATCTATGTGTGAGCTCTGTACTAAAGCTGTCCTCTTTCAGGTGCTGATGGATCACCATCACCTGCTTCATCTTTGTGTCCATTATCTAATAGAGATCTTGGGTTAACAGCTGATATTTAGGCATTTAACTTCAAGTCAAAATTTAGGAGAAACCGTACAAATTGGGTCACTTAATGTTATCTTAATGATTCAGTTGTTAAATAGTTAAAGTTCAGTTATTTTAATGTGTCTAATCTCCCTATAGTGATGAAACTGATAGGAATTGCTGGAAGGCTTCCCTTCTCTGTTTCCTCTGATTCTACCATTTGTTGTTACTTCCTTTACACACAACATTATTGACTCAGTCTAGAGCACACTCTTATTTGTGTGGTCAAGTTATTTTAAAAAATTATGTGAAAAAACATGCATAGGTTGTTGTCACTAATAAATTATTCTGTCTTGTTTCTTCCTGATCACTCTTCTCAAAGCTCATAATACACTGTATAAGGGAAGGTATCAGAATATATCTCTTGCCACAAAATCTTCAGGGAAAAAAAAGAGAAAGTTGTTTACTCGCAAGATTTTTTTAATTATTATTAATTACTCATTTTTAGAATTTGAGTGAGGATTTCTGTATTTTAATATACTATAAAAGGTCTTCTGTTGCCTTGTTGCATCAAAATCAGCACAAAGAGACATCTATATATTACTGAACTATCACATATTTGTAGACATTCTCTGGATTTTCCTGTTACATAATTTTTATTGACAACATGTTAAATATAAAGAGGGTATTATGTTCCTACAAGTGTGACCCCAAATACGTAGAACTTTCAAAAAACTTCATTATAAATGTGTATACATCTTTGTTTTAATCAGATAATCAATTCTACAATTGTTTTTATTGCAATATAAAATGTGAATTTCAGTTTTTCTTTGGATAACTTCTTTCATTGCTGTGAATCTTATGTCACATAAAAGATTATTTGTGGTATTCTTACCACAAATCTGAATCTGAAGTCAAATAATTAGTAGTTTTGTGTTTTGTCCTTTGAATGGCAAGCCATCTACAATCTCTCAAATCTTTGGATGTCATAGTGAGACTACCTGAGTTTCTAAAAATAAGATTCTCTGGTACTATCACTGTTGAATAATTAACTATAAGGTCGTTTTGGTTTTTTTTTTCCCCCTATGTTCGTCTCTATAAACTACATCGCCACTAACTCCTTAATGTTTTGGCAGATACCTAAAGCATTATATACTTCTTGGAAATCTATCAACATTTGCAGCCTGTAACATGTTATGCCTCCCCTTAAGTGTCAGACAGATAAGATTCTTTGATATTAATTAAAAAGTGAAAATGTTAAAATATCTGATTTACCTATATGCCTGTTATAATGAATTCTGGTCAATTAATTCAAGTTAGATTCCTTTTGTCTAGCCAGCGAGGTCTGATGTCATGTAACTAAAACTATTCTGTTTCATTCTACCCATTGTTTTTATTAAATTAAATTATACTAAGCATTATAATTCATATCAGTCCTCAGGCAATTGCCTTAGTTTAATATTAATTCCAAAATCTCAGTGATCATAAGGTAGTTTTCTATTAAGACTTAAAATAAATGATGCAACAAAGAATTACTATCTTCCCAATTATAACAAAATTACAAGTAACATAACAAGGTCATAAAAAAGTGTTTAAGCTTATGGATTTTGATAAATAAAGAAACATAGTTTTCCAGAGGAACAGCCAAAACCCCCATCATTGCATCAACGCAATTATTATCTTTGCTGATCAGAGGCTTTTTTCCTCAAGAGATCTGTGTAACAGATGAAACTGTGCTTGTTGGAAATATATTTTTTAAGGGACACAGTAATTTTTAAGCTGATTCTCTGAGGTATGGAAGTCACCTTTCTTAAAGAGAAATATAAAAAATATTTTTTTCATAAGCCTACTGTTTAGTAAGTTGAAAAGAAATACTTGAATACGTAATTAAATACACAATATGTTTTCCTTTGCAATCAAAGGCTATGTCCTTCTTGTCAGGATTTTGTCGTTCAATACACGCAAACTGCATACATATCTAAGAACTCTCTTTCACTTGAGTTTTATGACACATCTGAGAAATCAACAACAGATTTCAAAATGAAGTTGTTACAGGTTTCCAGTTAACACTGCTAGTGTTGCTTTCAGCAACAGTCTTGCAGCTACTCTGGCATTTGTTGATGTTGACCCTTATACTGCTCTTAGACACAAATACACACACACACACATACACACACACACACACAAAGTTAGGAAAGAGAAGACAGAAAAATAGTTACTGTTTTCCTACTCAAGACTACTCAAATATGTTTCAAAACTAGCTGGAAGTCTTCTGAAAGCTTCTAGTTCAGAGCTGTCTCCTGCAGTTAGATTTCTGTGTCTTGTCTTGTTCTCTTGGCACTGCAGGAGGAGAAAATGCTCCTTTTATATAGTAATTAAGACACCGGCTTGAGATATGAAGACATCTGTAAGAACTCATATACATTTCCCATTCTCAGAAGAAAAAGAAAAAGACAAAGAAAGCCAACATAAAAAAACCCGAAAACCTCACCCTGGAATGAGTACATTGCAATCTTTATAGTGGGTGAGTTTGACACTTTCAACATTTTAACATTTGTGTAAATATTTAAAATATCAATACTCAAAAACATAAACACCAGAGGAATTAGACCATACCTCAGCAGTGAGAGGACTTTTGTGGAAGGAAGGAGTCCTGGATCCCATTTCCTTCTCCAAGATCTTTTTTTTTTTTTTTTTAAATGTACTACTATATGTAAAATGTATGAAAGGTATAAGCAAAATGGTATACTAAGTACAGCTCATGTGATCTGAAGTGAGAAAATTCCTGGAGTACCATGGTAAGGCTGGTGTTTTATTTCTTCCTCTTCTTACTCTTTCACCCCAAAGAATATTTTTTCCAATATAAACAGGTTTAAAAAAAGAGGGGAAGAGTTTCCCTTCACTCAGCATAGCCTATATGCACAGAGTGAGGGAGATAAAGCATTCCTTCAGGAAAGGAAGAAAGGGCTATTTTGAATGTCGTTGAACAGACATCTTTAAAAGAGACAGAGTTAAGTTCAGAAGCTTTGTAAAAGAGACAGCAGCTGGCCATACTTGGAGAAGCAGAATTTCAGATTTGTCCAAATTTTGTCTAAATTTCACTAATTTTTGTCTGGAATGCTGTTCTCTTTCTGTCTAAATGCAATGGTTTTATAGCCCTTTACAATGTTATAAAGGTGAACAGATTAAAAACAGAAAGGACCACAGGCACTTTGACAGAATGAACAACCTATGGCTGATCAGCGTCATTTTAGTTCATGAAGAGCCTAAAAGTATCAAGAGATGCTGCTGATTTGCATGGATCCACCTAAAGTAAGTCCAGGAGTAAGCTGTGCACAGCACTGTGACCCTTGTATTTATCACGGGCAAAGCAGTAGCACCCACTGCCTACCGTGGATGTCCACTGCAAATCTGGTCACAGAGCGAGGAGCAGATGGTCAGCATGTGCCGAGTATTTTGTGGATAGCTCAGAGCCACTGAACACGAGCTGTACTCATGTGCTGGCTCTTCATCTGGGTTTTCTGGGCAGCAGGCAGACAGCTGGAGTTCCTGTCACAACAAAGGGAGGCAGAATCCCAAAATTCTAAATAAATGATCCCATTCCCACATCATCTGTGAAGGCAAAAAATCAAACTGGACCAGAAACACAGAAGGCAACGATAAGAGGATGACTAAAGTCTCTTCATTTCCTTGGTAAACTCATGTTTTAAATGATGTCATTGATTTGTCTACTGGGCAAATAAAATACTTTAAAATATTAAAGACTAAATTTCACTACATGAGGAACTAGAGCTGTATTAACTTCTGCTGGAGGATAAATGAGAACAAAGCAAAAAGAGAAGGAATAATGCTATGTGTAAAAATACGAATGGTGTGGAATAAGTGAGAGAAAGCACACTTGCAGAAATCAGCTGAAGTCGATGACTGAACCTCTTTGATTTTTTTGTACCTTTTTGCGAAGAGATGTTTGGTCTTTGCGAGAAGTGCGGCTTTGAATACACAAAGAATAAAGTTAGGCAAATGTTTCCTGGAATAAAATTTATGGTAAACTCGGTTGTGTTTATGCACCGTTCTAATGGCATTCCAGTGGATATTATATTGAATGAGTTGGCTGGAAATGATGTTTTCACAAAGGCAAATGTTAATGGAATGGAATTTTAACTCATTGCAGAATTTACACAGGAAATCCTGGTCCAAGAAAAATCACTTATGCAGCTATAAAGCAGAAGCAACTACCAACATATTCAACTGAAACCAAACACAGTTCAGATGATTCAACACTCACAGAGATTACAATATAATCCAAACCCAAATTATTCTTACTCGAGTTTGCTTGGAGCATAAATGTCAACATAGAATGTATGTAGTAAACATTGTAAGCTATCCATGCACAGACTATTGACATAAAAGCTTAAGTCTTTGATTAAACTCCAACGTAGTGTTTGTTTGGGTTCAAATGCAGCACAGATCCAACAAATATTTCCTTCCTTGCAAGAAGAAACACAGCAGTGATTGCAGGTTAAACACAGCAGCAAAGGCTTTATGTTCTCAAGACATAACCACCCTGAAGCAAATTGAGTCCTTTTGCCAAGAAATAAAGGGAATAAAAAATGAATATATGAAAGAAAAGAACACGGTTTAAGAAACATACTATCTGCAAAAAGAGTGAGCCTATTTACTGGTAAGACTCCAAAAAGATTTTCAGCTTGAAATGAATGTCTTTAGTATCTATTGAAACCAGCAGGACAGAACAGAGTAGTGACTGTCTACAGAATTTTCTAACTCATTTGTTTTCATTGATTTTTAGTAGACTTTTATAGAGAGGACCTCAAGCCTTGAAGCTAAGCAATGGAGAATTGTACATACCTTCAAGGAATCTGTAAAAGGCTAGAGACTTCAATATAAAAAGTCACATTTTACTGTGATGTGTTTTGTAGATCTGTCTCCAAAAACTGGTCTTCTGACTTAGGAAATGGAATTAGCCATGAAGTTTTACATACTTATCTCACATCTGGGAAAACCACAATTCAAGGGAAGTAACTTATAAGACGGACATTCATCTTACCACAACTAAGAATATGGTCTGGTCATTCATGATTCAAATAATTTAGATTATTTATTTTGTTTTTAAAGGAGTTGGTATTGTGGACCTTATTCTGGCTCAGAAATTTAGTGCAGTGAGTATGAGTGAAATACCTTATTCCATTTTCATATGTGTGTTGTTTTAAGATTGCAATCCAAAACCAAGAGTTTTGTTAAAAGTAGTGAAAGTATGTTACAATAATCTTGGTGAAAGGAGCCTTATGAATATTAATGACAGAAAGGTAACTGTTGCTTTCTGCACAGAGATTCTGGAACAGTGGATATTATCTTAGAAGTGCAAAATTTTTGCCTCAAGCTAATGTCTAAAATTCTGTTTTCTGTCTCTCTGCCGTCCTGGGACCAAGGATCTGTTTCTCCACAGGTTTTCTCAAAGGTAAGATTCCTTTGGGATGAGTTAAATCATCAGATCTATCACAGAGTCCTACTTCTGCTGTGAAAACTACAAAGCAGCCTATGCGCAACAGACAGGACAAGATGCAATCAGAGGAACATGAATACAAATGCATTACTAGAGGGTGGGAAGCCGGTAGGAAGGAACTTTTGTAAATAATTGCTCACTGTTGGGTCTTGCCCTCCCTCTGTCCTCTTTTTCAAAATCTTGTATGAAGATTTAAATCTTTATCACAAACCACAAGTCATCATCTTTTTTAGTTTCACTAATGAAACTCTTGCTGGTGCCACACTGCAAAGTGAATTACTGAAATAATCAAGGCATTTCAAAGCTCTAACTGAATATTAGAGTAGTGATCTGGCACAAAATCTTTGAAAGCTTCTTAGGTCTGACAGATGTAAAGTTATGTTTTATTTCTATATAATCTGTGTGCAATGATAAATTCTTTAGCATTGTATAAGGCTACATAACTTGTGGATTAGCATGAATACAGAGTTTGTGGCAACAAGTACTAGATCCTAGCATGTTTAAACCTGAAAAACTATTTGAAGTGTGTTCAAGAGTATTGTTGTAGCATGAAAAGAATTAAAGAGGTTTAAGTAAAGTTTGTTAACATTCATTAACATTGTTGTAATTAGATACTAAAACAAGTAATTAGACTTTATACATATACACACCTTCATGTATAGATACACACTTATAAAAATATGTATATATTTTTTATTATTATTATGCAATCTGAATTTCCTGACAAATTTGTAAATGATAAAATAAGAATATAAGGTAAGAATGTAGTAAAAAATGTATTAAAGATGTACTGAAATCCACTTAGAAAAAAAAAAAAATCAGTCCATGTTTTGTAAGGTGTCCTAAAAGACTGATAATTTCAGTAGTCCACAGATAAAAAAGCTTGCTAGAAAAAATATGTTCCAGAAATGAACAAGTTATCAGAGAAAACACATATTAACAGAATGGGCGTATTATTAAATTAAACAGTTATTTTCTGTAAGACTTTTTACAAGGGTCTCTCATTTTGTCAATATAAAGTAGCCACAATGTTCACTGTAACTTAACACAGATGGAGTTTCCTCAGGTTTTTATATATGAGTATAGCTAACCCTGTTGAGTCATGCAGTTTCCCCTTTTCTGCAGAATGAAGTTGGCAGATTATTTTATAGGTGAGCAGAAATGATTGCTCATAAACTCTGTACTACACTGATATATATATATAAGTACTGCTGTATTACTGTTAAAAGGGCATTTACAGCTATTCCTTGTGCCTGGTGTTGTACTTCACTCTTAAACCCTGGCTGTAATTTGTATGCGGTGTAATGCAATGTACAGCTATAAGACCTATAGTATAATCTATCTACTCATCGAAGTTTACAACAGGCATGTTCCTTCTTCTTTGCAATGCCACTCTCGTACTGTAGTGTGAAAGTATGCATTTCAACAGGCCATTATTTTTTCATTTATCAGTATTTAAAATTTTCTTTTCATTGTCTAAAACACAGTGAATGATATCAAGTTTTCAGACTGATGAATATTCTTAGCTAATACCACCTATACCTATACTTATACCTATACCTGTACCTATACCTGTACCTGTACCTATATCTATACCTATACCTATACCTAGACCTCTACCTAGACCTAGACCTATACCTATACCTACACCTATTCCCATACCTATACACATACCTATACTTATGCACATACATATACATATCCATATACATCATACATACCAATACCTATACATATACATCATATGTATGTACTTATACCTATACTTGTGCCTACATATTCAATGTTTAAAATAAATGTTCCATTTTACAGATAAGAATCTGATGCATAGACAACACAACTTTATAGTTTATCTGAAGATGGCCAAGGAATAGTACTAGTATTATCAAGCAGAATTATTAAATAATGGTACAAAACTGCAAATAAATAGTCCAACATGGAAGCTTTTAGGAGTGCTTTTAAAATTGCATGATAAATTAAGGTATTTTAATGAGAAACTGCAATAATAAGAAATGAGGTCTCCACAAATGCATCTTTTAGTTTGAGTGCTGTAAAGAATGCTAATCAAATTCCTGATCATGAGGCACTTAAAATTCCACCTACTCTTAACAAATTAATTCTAAATATTAAACTGAAGTGGAAACAGATACTTTCATTTAAGACTATGTATTAAAACCCCAATATATTATTACACTTTGTTTTAATGATTTAAGTTGTTTTATTGAATAATATGCTCTTTATTTCAAAAACATTTAAAATATAGCTAAATGGAGCCCTCATCAAAGATATCATTTAAAGAAATGATTCTTCTGAGGTAGACATCATAATGAAGGATGTTAAACTTAAAAGTTTGTAACCTAAAGGCATTAAACAAATTAGGCATGGAAGTTGTAATATTGTCATGAAAATATATGCCTATATGTAAAAATATTTATTCTGGTAAATAAGTATGTGTCCATAAAAGGGTTTCTATAGCTATAAATTTGTTCTTACTTCACTATTGTGACAATAAAGATGAACATTTTTCTAGGTCATCTTTGGTCTTATTTTGTTAAGACATAATGTCAGTGAATAGTAAATTTGCATGAAATCCCTACATATATTATCTGAATTATTTATATTTAATATCTAGAAATGTTTCATTATCAAATATTCATCTCTGAATATGTTTTATGAATTCAGTCTTACTAAAAAGTCATAGTAGGTTAAGAAAGGTTGCAATAGTTATACCCTGAATATCGTAATGACTTGTTCCTAGCCTCAAAGCTTTGTTCTTGTTCTGTCCAAATTATCAGATATCTGTGAACTCAGAATGATATGTAAGAAAGGCTGTACCTCTAAATAGATTTGTTGATAATAAAAAGTAATAATTGCTGACAAAAATAAAAATGTTATTGACAAATAGAAAGTATTAAATGTACTTGTATATTTCTTTCAGATTTTCTTTGAGATTATTAACTCACCTCTCAAGTCTCTAAATTTCAAGCTATAGATACATACTCAGATTTATTTAAAAAAATAAACACCAGTTCAACAAGTTTTACAGTTACAACAATTAAAAGAAACAGGTCTCTCTAGGCTTAACAACCATATTTATCAGTTCAGTGTGAATAGATTGTCTTTTACTCAGAGATTGGTCAAATATGCAACAATTGCGATTTTATATCTCTCAAAGGCAATGTCAAAACTACGGAGCAAATAAGTTCTGTGGAGTTCCAGCTCATGGGCCTGTATTTCCATCATACCAAAAAGCATAGTCTTCACAAAAATTCTTCTCTTCCCAAATGACATCTGGGACAACCAGCATTCACAGTCAGAGTAAGGGGACAGGAAACACTCCTGAGTCCCACATTCATATAGGAAGCAAGAGAAAAGACAGGATAATTGCTGCTAGTCTTCAGCAGAATCATGTGGTATGAAAGTCAACTTATGAAATATCAACTACTTATGAAATATCAACTACCTTGATATGCCTAGGCTACAGCACAGTCACCTTAAGACTTACAACCAATTATCTAATTCACCCCGTTGACATGTTATTGGTTACAAAGGTCACATTTTTTTTTGATGAATATACTTTGAGCTTAAGTGTCTTAAGTCTGTTGTGTGCTGCTTCTGTTCTTTCCTGAATGGTACAGACATGACTTCTGCTTTGAAGAAGGTTTTGACAATGCTTAGCGCTTTCCCAAATGTGTATTCTGGCTGCATTTTCTCCCTCTTGATGTTTTTTCACTCACACAGTTTGAAAGCAATCTGCTCGTTTAGGCAGAAATTTTCCTCCTCAGTTCTTCCCTACATTTAGCATTTTATTTATGGCTGTTCATTTTATCTGTCCTTGTCATAGATAAATGGACTACACTTCTGCCCACAGACATCAGTACATAAGACAGAAGTAAAATCCTTAATAACTTTGTCACTAAGGTACTGTGGCAGTTGGATCCTCCCAGACAACAGGCCTTGAAAAAGACTGGAGACCAGATCCTGCAAAAGATCTGATAACAGACCTGCTCCAAGGACCTGGAAAGGATGGCCACTGAAGCCTGATGCCTTTCTTTACCGTGTCTTTTGTGTAGTGGCTCCTGAGCTAATTAGAAATTGACCACAGCCAGACTGGACTCAGGTATAAACTGTGCCCTGCCAGAGAGCTAATTTGAGTTGGTCCTCCTCAGAGCAGCGGGTCTGCAGTCGGGGCCCCCCCATCTCCCCTTGGATGGGGACGCCGTCCAAGGAAACTTCCCAGAACTGAGAGCACCCATCACACCCTACTGGTGAGAGAGACTTATGGATATCCTTGAGAGAGCCCTTGCCCCCCCATGGGTGAGTGATTTGTTGGGTACCCTTAAGTGAGAGATTTGCCTCCCTTTATTAAGTGTGTGCACATTTTGGTCATATTTCTAGAGGAATAGTTGCAAATTCCTCAATCAAGTTGTGTAGTGATAATTTCTAACTTGCATCCTAATCTGTAATATAGTTTCTCTGTCAGAGTTCATGGTGGTTTTGTGTTGGAATGAATTTTGGCTTTTTGTAGCTGCTCTGTCTGTTTTGTGGGTGCCTCCACAACAGACAACTCCTCAAACAAGAGGGTTTTTTGCAAGGTTTGTGTGTTTGTTGTTTTTTTTTTTTCCGGAATTACCCATTTACTGAGTATGAACATCCCTCAATGGGAAGGTCAGCTGTCCTCCAGGTGTATTTTATTTTGTCAGTTTTCTGAGAACACCGAAGGTTAAGGCTCAAATGTAAACATCTCCATCTGGAAGTCTGTGGTGAGTGTTGAATAAAAAGTCAAATTGATAGTGTTTCATTCCATTTACATTTAACAGGAAACAGCTAACTACACAGGGAAAAAAAATACCGAAGTAGAAGTGAGTTTCATAACAAATCAATGTAGAAGCCTTGCCTACAGATATTTGGTCTTTCCTAAAGAATGGAAATTTCTACTTGAAACCAGAAGCTTTAAAACAGAAGGTTTGCTTGAGTATTCACAAGCCAAAAAATCACTGTATTTGCTCCAAAACTTACTTTTCAGACTGATGTGGGTCTAAAGCAACTTTCTTCACCAAAATTTCTTTGTTGTACAGCATTTCTCACTGGTCTAGAACAGAGGAAGCTGCCATCCAACTCAGAAACAGGAAGGAGAAATCTCTGCTCATCTTCTAGAGGGGGCTGGTTAGCTCAGTCAGTTGATCATGGCGTTAACAATGCCAAGGTCATGGGTTCAATTCCCGTTGGTCTCCATGTGTTGCCTGATCTATTTAAGAGGTGGCGTTCCTGCTGCAGGGAGGCTGGATTAAATGATCTCTAAGGTCCCTTCCAGCCTAGGCCATTCTATGATTCTCTCTACTCACAGTGTTTCCTTATCACAAGCATTGTGGATTATGTGCTGCATACCTTATGGCTCTTAATTACAGCAACATTTTGATATGGAACAAAGAGTCAGTAAGCCTAGATATTTCAGAAAAAAAATACCTGAACCAATGAACCAGACAAAAAATTAATGAAGGTTTTTGTTAATGATAAAGTGAAAACTTAAATGTAAAACACTAATGATGCCTGAAATTTCAGCACCGAGAGACACAATTGAACTATTTAAAATACGATTATATAGTTTCAATGCTGAAAAAATAATATACTTGCTTGACTAACATAGAGAATTTTGTGCAATGAAATGACTTTGCAGTCTTTTGAGTGGGGTAGATGTGTCAGACGGTACTACTTCTTTATTGTTTCTCAGATGCAGTGGAAAAATAATTCTAAATTTCTGAAATATTGTGATAGAAAATATAAGAATGTCAGACTACACCATGAAGGCATACATCTTGGCATGTACAGAATCTGGTACATCTGTACATCTTCTGACATCACAAAATATTCGTTTATGGAGGATAGTCTCAAGGTAGTAAGTTTACACCTAATAAATTTAGTCAGTTTCAAACATGGAAGAAACTTTAATGGTCATATACTGATCTGTAAACAAACTTAAGTACAGCATAATATCCAAAATCTAAGTACCCATGTGTTAAGTCATTCTTCACGGAAGGAGTGGTCAGAAACTGGAATAGACTGCCTAGGGAGGTGGTTGAGTTGTCATCCCTGGATGTGTTCAAGTATCGTTTGGATGGGGTCTTGGGTGATATGGTTTAGGGGTGAACTTGTAGTGTAGGGTCAATGGTTGGACTCGATGATCCCAAGGGTCTTTTCCAACCTGAATTGTTCTATGATTCTATGATTCTAAGTCAAATGAAATAGACATGAACATTTTCTATAAGTTTATTCTGATAGTCATTATCAATACTTTACTGAACACAATCTCAGGTGTTCTACATTGTGCTAATCTCTTATGTCTTTAATAATTAATATTAGAACAGTCTATAGTGAGAGTTAATCAACTTGTACTTAGAAAAGAAAGTGACAAGTAGTTAATAATTCTACTGAGGCTTCCTTTTGAAGACTGTAGAAAAATTAATTATTATTTTTCCTTTTTTCCTCCATTCCTTCCATTTTACTTCGGTTGATTTGCTGTGCTAGACTTCATTTTACCTAACTCCTCATTTACAGTTTCTAGGACATACTTGTATACAGAAGACATCTCCATCATTTCTACACAATGTCTTCTGAAGAAGGAATGCTATTAAATATTTGGCCAGCAGTCTTACTTCATTTTCTTCTCTGAGCATTTCCTATAAGTATATTCAGTTTTATTCTCCTGTTCTGTTTCATCAATTTCACTGTTCCTTTTCTTTCTTTTTATATACTATTCTTGAGTGTTTTCAATTACGACTCAGGGGATCTTGAGCTTTCTTTTCCCTCTTGATTAACTGACTCCACCAAGTAGACTCAACACCTTGAAATGCATTTCTTTTCAGTCTGGACCTTTATGTATTTTACAGATAAATTTTTGGCCTATGCTTGGTAGCTTTGTAGAAGAGTCTAAAGGCACCTATTTGCTACAGTATGAATCTCTGATGAGCAACTCACTGACTTAAACACTTGCCCTTTCTCAAGTTAAGGGATTCTTCAGCATTTCATCTGGTTTAGTGATTCAAGCACTACTGATTTTGCAACCATTGCTTTCTTTTAACAATATAATAGCCTTGCCCTGATGTTGTTTCTATGGCAACCTGCTGTCCTTTCAATTTGCTAGACCAGGGAGTGCACAATGTAGTGCATTTGTGCAACTATAACTTAAAAAAAAACCCCAAACAGGTGACATTTTAAAACAAAAGCAGTAAGTTCCAGCAAAGCTTCTGCCCACTGCCCCTTTAAGAAATGGAATCTCCAAGCCTCTAGAGTTTGGACCGCTAATAATTTGTTTAGTTTATGAGAAGTATGACATACAAAAAGGAAAGCACGCAAAATTAAATAACTGCTACCATAAAAACATTGGAATAAAAATTGAGAAGACACTGAAAAGTATAAATTTATTCTTTTCTGATTTTGTAATCTCTGAGGTTTAACATTGAACTTAAACAATTTTAGAAACCCTAAAGAAAAAATATTCTTTAGTACGATATGAAATAATATAATTAAAATATAATATTAGAACGGAATGGAGTAGAATGGAGTAGAATGGAATAAAATGGTCACATAGAAATTGACTCATAGTATTTTGGGATTGAGAATGAAAGAGTTATATTTTTTATTGTGTTGTCATAAAATTAAAATTACAGTATTATAAAGGATTTTATGTTTCACTTGTTTACTTATAGCAATACAAAAAGGAATTTCATGTCATGAATGATTAAGGTCACATTAATGCAGAATGGGTAGAGTGAAATAACTCAAATTGCTTCATGCTAGCTTTCATGCAGCCGTCTTCAACATCCCTATTGTTTTCTCTTCAGAGGCTAAAATCCTGAGGTTAGTGGAGTTTGAGACTCCAGTTGCTTCCTCACTTATGTTGAAGGCCCATTCAGTCCTATGAGTACCATCATATTCTTAATTTAGAGCCTTCATCAGTTGTCTGATGAATAAAACCACATGGTCCAGTGACTTACATGTATAGTCCTATAGTCATACTAGCTGCCTGAGAACAATTTTTTGGAGATCTGTCTTATATTTATTAAAATTTCAAGTTTTCTCTTTAGAGATACAAGAAAGAAACAAGCACACTTAGGCCTTGTAAAGTGGTCTGAAATCAACGTATTTTCCTAAGTATTATCTTTTATTTAACAAGAAATAAATAGATAAAGATTAAAGATAAAATATTTTCTACTCCCTCAGAAAGGGTTATTCATCTCCCCTTAGATGCTGGAACATTACTGATCTATAAAGAAAACAAAGACACTTGCATAAGGCATACCTGAAATTTCACATTCTTCACATTTTGATAAGGAACCTTAAATTATGAGATAAAAATTTGAAACATAAATGCTCTAAGACCATTTAGATTAAAAGTTAAAACTCAGCATGTCACACTGACATTAAACGAAGCACTTCATGCTGATGAGATTTACCTTAAATTTTGATTGCCAGGTCCTGTTCTCTGACTAAATTTTCTCTCACAAGCTTTACAGTAACAAAGAAATTGTAGCAGTTCTTTAACAAGCTGTTTAAAGATAAAGGAATAGAATCAAAAAAACAAAAAAAGTTCATACATAGTAGAAAAATAATGCAGAAAAATGAGAATGGGGGATATATATGTCAGGTATTCAGGAAAAGACATAGAATCAAGACACATACAGACACTAGATATGCGTCTATACATGTGTATGAGTGTCTATATACGTTTATGTTTTCTTAAATGATTAAATAATATTTTACAGTATAATACTCAAAGCAGTTCATATGAACCTACCTCTATGTTGTGTCCTATTTCATGTAATGATAAGCAAAGGATAAAATTATCCTCCAAAATTCTGTTCCTGTAAAGAACTGAAGTCTCAGGTCAGGTTAAATTTAAATCGTCATAAAAGAAACACATTTCTTTAAGGTGTAAATAAACATATTTATACTCTATAGTATGACAGTATCTTGCCTGTAATATTAACAAAATATTTTGAGATTACAAAATATAGAACATAAAACTAAAAAACCCTCATAAATTTGAAAATTATTTTTAGTACATCAACACTCAGTCTAATTAGTAAAGTCAATAGGACTGTATACGCTTTTGGTTTAAGTATGTTTTTTGTGATCAGCTAATTTAATGAGCAACTCTTCTACAAATTCTATTTCTTAGATACAGCAGTGATATCACAGAATCACAGAACGTTGATGTCGTGGTTTGACCCTGACCAGCAGCCAGGTACCCACACAGCTGCTCTCTCCCCCTTTTTCACTATGCCGGGGGAGAAAATATTTGAAAGGGCTTAAGGTTTGAGATAAGGACAGGGAGATCACTTTCATTTACCATCCCGGGGAAAATAGACTTGATTTTGGGGAAATTAATTACATTTATTAAGAGAACAAATCAGAGAGGAGTAGTGAGAAGTAAGAAAAAAAACCCCAGACAGATCTTAAAAGCAGTACACCTTCCCCCCATCCCTCCCTTTACCTGGGCTCAACATCAATCCTGGTTTCTCCACCTCCTCCCTGTGAGCAGCGCAGGAGGACAGGGAAGGGGGTTTACAGTCAGTTCATCCGACGTTGGTTCCATTGCTTCTTCTTCACTCTGGAGGAGGACTTTTCACTCTTCCCCAGGGCCACTGTGGGGTCCCTCTCACGGGAGACGAGCTTCAAACTCTCTTCTCCAGCATGAGTCATCCCACGAAGGGGAATTCATCACAAACTGCCCAACGTGAGACACCTCACGAGGGGCAACCCACCCCTCGTGAGTCTAAGGTGCAGTTCTTCAAGGAAACTGCTCCGACGCGAGTGCCCCGCAGCATCTCAAAAGTCCCACCAGCCAACCTGCTCCAGCGTGGACATTCACTTTTCCACGGGCTACAGGCTCTGGTGGTGACTTGCCCCAATGCGGACTTCCCACGGGCTACAGCCCCCTTCAGGCATCCACCCACACGGTGTGGGGTCCTTACACGATGGATATTTACACGGTGGTCCTCACGGTGGACATCTACACCTCGCCCATGGGCTGCAGGGGGACAACCCGCTTCACCATGGTCTACATCACGACCCAGGGAACCCTCTACTCCAGTGCCTGGAGCTCATCTTCCCCCCTCTTCTTCTTCACTGACCTTGGTGTGTCCACATGTTCTCACTCCTCCATCTCTGTGCCAGTTGTTGTGGTGCCGTTCTTATTCCCCGTTCTTAAATATGTTATCACAGAGGCGTTCCTCTTCTATCACTCTACCGATAGTCTCAGCCTTGGTGCAGCGGCGGATCCCTCTTTGGAGCCAGCTGGCATTGGCTCTATCAAACTCGGGAAGCTTCTAGCAGCTTCTTGCAGAAGCCACCCTGCAGCTCCCCCCCTGCCGCCACCAAAATCCAACCAGGCCAACTCAATACAGCTGAGGGTTGGAAGGGACTTCAAAAGTTCGTCTATTCCAACCTCCCTGTCAAAGTAGAATCACCTAGAGTAGGTCACACAGGAATGCATCCAGGCAGGTTTTGAAAGTCTCCAGAGAAGGAGACTCCACAACTTCTCTGGGCAGCCTGTTCCAGCGCTCCATCACCCTCACAGCAAAGATGTCCTACCTCAACATGAGGCAGGACTTTAAATGTTCTAGCTTACACCCATTATCCCTTGTCTTATTACTGGGCACCACTGTGAAGAGATTGACATCTTCCTCTTGACAATCACTCTTCAGATAGTTGTATACATAAATAAGATCCTCTCTCGGCCTTCTGTTTTCAAGACTAAACAGCCCCAGTTCTCTCAGTCTTTTTTCATATAAGATGTGTTCAAGTCCCTTAGTCATCCTTGTAGCTCTCTGTTGTACTCTCTCCAGTAAATCCTTGTCTCATAAAAGGCTATCAGGTTGGTCAAAAATGACTTCCCCTTGGCAAAACCATGCTGACTGCTCCTAATGACTCTTTTTATCCTTGATATGCCTAGAGATGGTGCTAAGGGTAAATTCTTCCATCACCTCTCAAGGGATGGAGGTGAAGCTCACTGGTCTGTAGTTACCCAGATCTTCCTTCTTGCCCTTTTTGAAGACTGGAATGACATCTGCTTTCTGGCGGTCCTCAGGGACCTCACCTGTTGTCCATGACTTACCAAAGATGATGGAGAGTGGCCTAGCAATGACTTCCATCAGATTCCTCAGCACCCACGGGTGCATCCCACCAGGGTCCATGGATTTATGGATGTTCAGATTGCCTAACTGATCCCCAATCAAGTCCTCATCAACCAAGACAAACTCCTCCTTTATTCTGACTTTCTCTGAGGCCTCAGGGCTCTGAGACTCCTAAGAACAGTCTCCAGCAGTACAGACGGAGGCAAAGAAGGCATCCAGTAACTCTGTATTCTCTGGTTTCTCTGTCACCAGGATATCCATCTCATTCAACAGTGGGCCTACACTGCCTCTCATGTTATTTTTATCTGCAGTGTATTTGAAGTCCTTTCTCTTATCCTTGACCTCCCTTGGGAAGTTTAATTTTAAGGAGGTCTTAGTTTTTCTAGTTCCCTCCCTATCCTCTGATCACAGTCTTATATTCCACCCAAGTGGCCAGCATCTCCTTCCATGATCTATAGACCATCTTCCTCCACCTGAATTTGCTCAGCAGTTCCCTGGTTAAACCTTTACCTTCTAGTACCCTGTCCCATGGGATTTCCCCTAGTAATTGCTTGAAAAGGCCAAAGTTGGCCCTGCTGAATTCCAGGGTTGCAATCCTTCTTCGTATTCCGTTCCTACCACACAAGATCCAGAACTCTACCATCTCATGGTCACTACAGCCAAGGCAGCCCACAACCTTCACCACTTCAGTTAGATCCTCCTTGTTAGCAAGTATGGATTCAGTTTAATTCCAGTTATGGTATTCTACAGCTATGCTGCGTGTTTTCTCTGCCTGCCTGCTCATGAGCATTTCTTCTCCTTTTCTTCCACCTTGCCTTACTTTGCTTTTCCATGAAATTAGGAGAGAATTAGAGAAAGAAGAAAGTCAGGAAGTGCCTCAGGGGTAAGGATGTAGATTTGAAAAAGACTATGTTCCATAATTATTTTCTACAAATGAGATGAACTATATACTTATTATTGGAAATATTTAACAAAATCTTAGCAAAAAAGGGAAAGCTCAAATGACACTTTGTTCCAAATCTTTCAAGTCCAAATGATTTTTATTAATGTAGTAGAAGAAACTTGGCTCCACACAGCACATATATTTAGAACTAAGGTGAGTAGACGAATACGTATTCATGTAATGTTGCTTTCTAACACAAAAAAGGGATATTATTATATTTATCTATACTCAGTTTTCAATATATCATGAGAATTTTCTGATTTTTTTTGAATCCAAAAATTTTTCATAGCCTTCCTACTCTACATCTAAACACTGAATTCTGTATAGTGAAAATAAATAAATAAATAATTTTACCAAAACTTAACGTTCTGTGGATTTTAAAGTTGAAACTTTAACTGGAGCTTAAGGTCTTAGTTTGTCTGGATGCTCTAAAGTGAATTCACTGAAACAAAGAAATTTTATTAAGTGTAAATATTTTCTAAATGAAAAGAAAAAATCCTTTTCCCAAAATATTTCACAATTATGAGAGAAAAATAAACTTGTATTTACAGGAGACCTGTTCGATGGGTTTTTTTTTGTAAAATTCACATGTCAAAGGGTAAAAGTGCATGCAAGAGAAATCTAAAGACAATGTATTAATGCTTAATTCAAGTTAATAGAGAAGCCAGTTCATCTTCTCCCTAGACTTCTAACCCACCCAGCCTTGGTCAGGGCTCCACAATTTCTGATTTTGATTTGGCAGAAATTATTACTTATTGATTTTTAAACAAGAATATTATCCTCTCTGCTTCTATGTTAGTAACTGCATATAATTATCATTTTATAGATGATTGAAGCAGAAACACATCAGCAACTCGCTCATTTCCATGTTCTGAAGTTAGATCAATATATAAATGTTCTTTAAAGACCTTCAGTGCCGGTAGTGAAGGCTTCTTATCCAATTTAATATATAATTCTATCCATACTCTCCTATCCTGTTGCTTTTTGTCTACTTTTAAAAGTACACAGCTAGCAAATTGTCGCCCTCTTTTCTGGTAAGGTTTATCATATTTGAAGACATTAATTTCTCCCCTCAGTTTTCTGTTTTCAAAACTGTCACACTAACTCTTTCTGTATGGCAGATCTTGCTTCTTGATTTCCAATCACATTTGTTGAACTACCTCACGCTTTTTTAGTTGATTTGTATCTTTACTGAAGTGTTGTTCAGAAGACTAAGTAAGTTCTTCTCTTGAGATGTCTTTAGGGTAAAACAGGTTACTTTGACAGTCTTAAAACTTTTTTCTCAACTAGCCCTTTATTCTTTTTTTTTATTTTCTGTCTTCTTTTTTGAGGAAGATTGCTATTGCTGAGTGATATTTGGCCAACACTTCAGTATAGACACAAGACCTTATGTGATGCTGATGCTTAGCCACTCCTGCGTTCAGTAATCCCACTTCTATGGTTCCTCACGTTTAAAATCAAAAACCTCTAATCCGCTTTAGACAGATCTCTCTCACTACACAAGAATGAACTTGATTAGGAACACGATACTGAAGACATCTACCTAGCAGATTTTTTAAACTGA
>NW_009725535.1:42438-63762 GCF_000703405.1 Apaloderma vittatum
CCCTAATTCTAAGTTAAGTAAATGTAAATATATCAACAACATGAATTTTGTTACTTAGAAAATCTCAAGCTTTTTTTGTTGTTTTTTTTTTCAATGAATACTGATGCTAAATAACTCTGAAATTTTCATACTGACCATTTTCAGGTTTTCTGTTAAGTAGACCAATTATGTCTTCCACTCATAAAATTGTGCTTCTAATTTTTTTCCTTTTACTGCCCCACACTCTACTCATTAAAACACTATGAGTCTTGTCCTTTCTTAACTTACATTTTATAGACATTCTTACATAGAAACCTCTAATAATTTGAACTAATTTTCACATCTTATATACCTCTGTGTCAAGATTGAGGTTAATTAAAAGTTCCTGAGTAAATTGTTGTTGTCTTCCAGCGCTTCTCTGCTTCCTATTCATCTTAACTAATCTGCGCTTGTGGCCCAAATAATAACTATTTGAAAAGATGTCATTTAGGCAAATATTCTTTTATTTAGTTTTTTCAAGTTTCACATAAGTTCTTTATTTTTTTCTACTGATCACAGAATCACAAAATTGCCTAGACTGGAAAAGACCTTCAAGATCATCCAGTCTAACCATTAACTTAACACTGACAAGTTCTTGATGAAACCATATCACTAAGGACTATGTCTACACAACTCTTAAATATCTTTAGGGAAGAGGACTCCACCACTGCCCTGAGCAACCTGTTCCAATGCCTAATAACTCTTTCAGGAAAGAAATTCTTCCTAATATCCGATCTAAACTTCCCTTGGTGTAACCTGAGGCCATTTCCTCTTGTCCTATCCATTGTTACTTGAGAGAAGAGACTGACACCCACCTCTCTGCAATCATCTTTAAGGTAGCTGTAGAGAGCAGTAAGGCCTCCCTTCAGCCTCCTTTTCTCCAGGATAAACAACCCCAGTTCTCTCAACTGATCCTCATAAGACATATAGTCTAGACCCTTACTAGGTTTGTTGCTCCTCTCTGGACATGCTCCAGCACCTCAAAGTCCTTCTTGTAGTGAGGGGCCCAAAAGCCAAACACAGTACTCAACATGCAGCTTCAGGGCAACAACCCCTTCCCTGGTCCTGCTGGACACACCATTCCTGATACAGGCCAGGATGTTGTTGGCCTTTGTCACCTGAGCACGCTGCTGGTTCATGTTCAGCCAGCTGTCTTTCAACACTCCCAAGTATCTCTCTGTCTGGCAGCTCTCCAGTCATTCCTCTACAAACCTGTAGCGCTGCTGGATGTTGTTGTGTCCAAAGTGTAGGACCCAGCATTTGGCCTTATTGAAGCTCATATAATCGGTCTTCTCCCATCGATCAAGTCTACCTAGATTCCTCTGCAGTCTCCTTATGCTCAAGCAGATCAATACTTCCACCTAGCTTGGTGTTGTCTGATAAATGTGTTCTTCAAATATTCTCCTGTTATATGTTTATGATGGTTCTTTGACTTCCTGAGACTGAAGAATACTTTTATTCTACAATTACAGTAACACATCTTGCCTTTGACAAAGTGGAGTTCTGCTTTTTTTGACAAAATCAAGTGTAGAAGAGTCTGCTGATCTCCACTCTCTGTATCAAAATTTTTTATCAATTAATTCCAAGACATTTTTGGATAATCTATAATTTATATTATTTTTGCGAATTTTTCATGTAGAAGAGGAGCACTGTTACTTTAATGCTATTCTGTTCATCTGATTTTTCTCTTGTGGGAATAAGTTCTTCCTCATTTCTCCTAAAATAACAATAAAATAATTTCCGTTTAGTCTCCACATTCCCTGTTCCTGTACATTGGCATCTGATTTCATTCAAGACTAAGACCTAATTTACACATCCAAAGAGGTCAGCTGGTTATTATGACTTGCTTATATTCTTTTCAGTACTGCCTAAAAATGACATATTTTATTTTTAATATGTACATTATAAATATTGAATAAAAGACACAGAGAAAATATGCATTAGCTTTCTCATTAGTAGCTATATGTAGATTATAGTTTTCCTGAAAAGTATGTTTTATCTGCCTGACTCTCAACAGCAAAAGTGATTCAAATTTAAAGCAGTATAGTAACAGCAGTTTTATTTTATAGGTTATTTTTTATACTACTGAGCATTGTCTGAGAAATGTATTGTTCCCTGGGTGTTTCTTGGTCCTTCTCAGTAGTGCATTCATAACTTCAGCTGCAAATTAGTTTTTCCTTTGGGTACATTCCTTACCATAAAAAGCAACTCTAGTACAGAAAGGATCAAGATGTGAAAAGTTTCTGGTATTGTATGTCTAACTTTTCACTGAATGCTGAAGGAGTTGGCCAAAATGAAGAAGTTGTCCAACATCAGTTATAGCAAAATTCTCCTTAAGTTTGAAATGAGATTGTAAAAAAACATTCAGGTACTGGTTCATAAATTTTTTGTTGTTAGTGGTGATTGTTTTTGCTTAGGAAAAATGAACGATTTTGATAGGTATATGTGACTGCAGTGGTTACATATTGTGACTTAATAAACAGAAATATTCAGAGAAAATACTTCTTCATTTATCAAACAAAACCTCCATGCTGCTGCTACCATGCTCTGTAGTAAACAAAACAGAAAAACTTTTACTTCAATCTTAATACCTTTGTGGCTTTGACACGCAGTGAAACACCAAATGAGCAGACCATCTGACATGCTGGATAATGTCAAGAAACTACTTCCTCTTGAAACATTTACTGAAACTTGATTGATGAACTTTTGTCAATCATAAATGGTAACAACAATTCTGACGGAACTAATTTTAAATAACATGATATTTTGCAGGGAACTGAAAAGGACTTTTAATCAAAAAAATATAACCACTCTTTCTTGTGTCTTAATACTTAGTGGTTTGGGTTTTTTAAATGGAAATATACATTCTCATAACTTTTAGTTGTAAATTATATTAAATGGGGTATATCCATTGCATTGCATCTAACAGCAACTACATTATTACATCAGCACACTAAGAAAGTGAACTCCCTGAACTAGGGATCACAAAATCAGGTAAAAGGATACAAAACAAGCTGCCTTAACTGAGGTGTTGGTTTACAATGTAAAGGTCCTCCTATATGATTATATTTTATTATATTGAGAGAATTTGAGTTTGCAGCCAGAACAAAACAATACAATAAATTGTTTGTTATATTAAGTAATGTAAACACTCTGGTTTCTGTTTTCAGAGAAAAACAAACAAAAAAGCATTATGAAGTGAAACATTTAGTTATTTTAGTACAGTGAGAGATTTGTAGAAAATTGACTTAGCCTTGCTTTCATTTAAAAAAGCCATTCACAGCAGAAGTTGTCGATGTAGGCATTGCAAGTAATTATTTTGATTTACAAAGCAATTTTCACATGTTACTTAACACAACTTACCTAACAGATGTTGATTTGTAATAGATGAGAATAGGACTCTGGAAGAAGCCTTTCAAATGTTTCTTATTTTCTAGCTGCTGAAATTAACACGTTGTGTAGTCTTTGATGCAATTCACCGAAGCCTTCTTAAATAGAATTTTTGTGTGACTCATTGTTTTGAATGATTATCCCTGAACTTAATAGATATATAGGCTATGGATAGATTATTGTTAGATTTTAAACATGTTCCAGTGATAATGTTTTTTAGCATAGATAACCAAGAGATAATAAATTAGACAAAGGGAATTTGCTTTCCCTTTTGTTATCTTACTGGTAAATTTATGGACAGAAATCCATTTTCCTAGATTAAGTTGACAGAGGCATTTTAGGCCTTTAATTTGACAGAGTCCACATTCCATACATCTTTATAACCCTGGATCTACAATACAATTTTGATCCCTTGGCCTTTCTCTGCTTTACCTTGCTTTACTTTTGCTTTCCTGTGGGCATTTTCTGTTTTGAAGATGTTTCCCAGATCCTCATCAGTTTTTCAAGATCATTACTAGCTTACTCACCACATTTAACACTGAAACCTTGCCCATCAGTCATGTCCTTTCAATATGATGCCCATCAGTCATGTCCTTTCAATATGACGCCTACCTTTGATTTCATTCATTTTCATTTCCTCAGAGAAAAATATTTCCTCAACTTTATTTCCTGTGCATTTCTTTTTTAAACAATATTTTCCCATGAAACGCAGTTCTATTGGGTCTGGCTGGGATGGAATTAACTTTTTTTTTTCATAGCGACCCCTAGGATGCTGTGATTTGGAACTGTGACTAGATGTTGATCATACACCAACTTATCCTGAAATGTTGACCAGTGCTTGCACAGGTTCATCGCTTTCACCAGTTCTCTCACTGGTCCCTGCTGCAGGAAGTAGACAAGAAGTTGAGAGGCAAGACAGCCAGGAGAGCTGACCTAACCTGACCAAAGGAATATCGCCATATAACACCAAGGTCGGCGATAAAGACTGAGGGAGGCAGGGCTGTCTTCTAAGGCACCCATTGACCAGACTGGCTTATCATCAATATTCTTGTGGGAGGCACTTAGTGATTGTCTTTGCAACAATTTTTTTTCCCCTCTCTTTCATTCATTTATTAAACTATCTTTTCTCAAACCATGAGGTTTTTTCCACTTGTGCTTTTCCTGTTCTCTCCCCCTTTCCACTAAGGAAGTAGAGTGTGCGAGTGGCTATGTGGGTGCTTAGCTGCTCGCTGGAGTCAACCCACAATAGTTCACATAAGGTCTGAAATTTTCTAGATTTTTTCTTTGTAAGAAAGTAGTTACCTAATAACATTATTTCAGTTGTCAGGTACTGATCTACCTTTGACAAAGATTACATTTTATTTAACTTTCTTTTATTTTCAAATACTTGTTCTCTCTTATTTGAGATCATAGAATCATAGATTTCCTTGAGTTGGAAGGGACACTTAAAGGTTATCTGTTTCACACACACACACACATTAAACAGGGACATCTTCAACTAGATCAGATTGTTCAAGAACCCCATCAAGTCTGACCTTGAATGTCTCCAGGCCTGGGGCTTCCACCACCTCTCTGGGCAACCTGGTCCAGTGTTTCACAAACCTCAATGTAAAGACGGTTTTTCTAACATCTAATCTAGTTTAAAACCATTATGCATCATTCTATTACTAAGAGTCCCTCCCCACCTTTCTTGCAGGTCCCTTTCAGACACTGGAAGGCCACTGTAAGGTCATCCCTGAGCCTTCTCCAAGGTTGAACACTTCTAAATCTCTCAGCTTGTGCTCATCCGGCAGGTACTCTAAACCCCCAATTATCTTTGTGTCCCTCCTCTGGTTCCACTGCAACCGGTCCATTTCCTTCTTGTGTTGAGGGCTCCAGAGCTGGACACAGTACTCCAGATGAGGTCTTACCGGAGCAGAGTAGAGGGGCAGAATCACCTCTTTGGATCTGTTAGCCACACTTCTTTTGATGCAGTCCAGGATTCGATTGGCCTTCTGGGCTGGGAGCACACATTGTTGGCTCATGTCCAGATTTTTGTTCACCAGTATCTGCAAGTCCTCTTCTGCAGGGCTACTCTCTATCACATCAGCTCACAAGCTGTATTGATAATGAGAGTTGCCCTGACTCAGGTGCAGGACCTTGCATTTAGCCTTGTTGAACCTCACAAAGTTCACATGAACCCACTTCTCCAGCTCGTCTGGGTACCTCTGGAGGATATTCCATCCCTCTGGCTTATCAATCACACCAGTCATCTTGATGTCATCTTCAGAATTGCTGAGAGCACACTCAATTCCACTGTGTATGCCACTGATGAAGAAATTGTCACTCACTTCCATATGGACATTGAGCCTTTGACCGCCACTCTCTGGATATGACTATCCAGCCCATTCCTTATCCACTGAACAGTCCACCCATCAAATCTGTATCTCTCCAATTTAGAGAGAAGGATGTGGTAGGGGATGGTGCCAAAGGCCTTGCAGAAATCCAGATAGACAACATCCATTGCTCTTCCCTTGTCCACTGATGTAATCACTTTATTGTAGAAAGCCACTAGGTTGGTCAGGCAGGGCTTGCCCTTCATAAAGAATATGGGTGTAATGTTTCCATTTTTCTAGTCCCCAGGGAGTTCACCTGACTGCCATGTCTTTTCAAATATCATGGAGAGTGACTTGGCAACTACATCAGCCAATTCCCTCAGGACTCTGGGATGTATCTTGTCAGGTCCTAAAGACTTGTGTATGTTCAGGTTCTTCAGGTGGTCACAGACCTTGTCTTTAGTCATCTACTGTTTGCCATGTTACTTTTCCAGCAGATGGCAGGGTGGCTGAAATCGCCCAACAGTGTGAGAGCCTGTGAGGCAATGTGTTCTGTAGCTGGAGTGAGAATTCTTCATCAGTGGGCTCCACTTGGTCAGCTAGCCTGTAGTAGACATCAACCACAAAGTTCCCCTTATTGCCTCAGTAAAGTGATAAATATTTTTGTTTTGTTTTCATGAATAGTTCTTTCTTCACCTCTCTTCTTCCACAACTTGTCTCTTAGCCCACTAGTTACATGATAATTTTTATTATTTTTTAGAAATGTATTTGTCGGTGTACCTGGAATTAAATGTAACTTCCTGTAGAATATACACACATAAAAGTAATTTTTAATGGCCTTAATTCACAAACATAAGAGTAACAAAGTCTTCTACCATGAGAAGTTTGTTGGAAGACAGACACCAGATGTCTGGCATACCTTAGATCATAGAATGGCATAGGCTGGAAGGGACCTTAGAGATCATCTAGTCCAACCTCCCTGTTTTGGGCAGGGATGCCACCTCTCGACTAGACCTGGCAACACACGGAGACCGAGCAGGAATCAAACCCGTGACCTCGGTGTTGGTCCTTGTTGCTAGCACTGTGCTCAAACCACTGAGCTCACCGGCCCTCCATGTTAGGACATCATCAGCATTAAAATATATATCTTACAAAGTAGAGCAACTATACCTTTTTCTACCAGCTACATTCTACGTAAACCTAAATGAAGGCAGTTTGTATTTACCAATGAGTAAATACTAGGCAGTCTGAATTCAATATTAATTTTGACTCCATATGTAGAAAAAATAATAAATACTAAAAAGACGAAGTTGTTATTCACAGACTGTGGAACTGATCTGAAGTTTATTCAAACTAGGGAATTTACATTGATTTTAATTAAGATAAGGAAAAGAAAGTCTCAATGGACCAAGGATCCAATAGCAAAAATACATAGTGATATAATAGTGAAAGCTCAGGGAAAATATGATGATAATTACAAGTAAAGGTAAGCTCCCCACTGCTTTTTCTTAATCTTTAGTAATTTGCATCTCAAGAATTTTCTGAACTAGATAAATGATCATGATTTTTTTCTGTCACCTTTTGTATTTATGCCAATATTTAGTGTTCACAGTTTCTGACAGCAAGGGTCTCGCAGCTCAGCTATGTGTTGCATGAAAAGTAATTTTCATTCACGTGTTAGTTTCTTGTGATGTCCCCTCTTCCAGTATAGGAATAAGTATTGAACAATTACTGCCTATCAGTTTTCTGGGATGTGAATGTCCATGGACATCTATGACCTCCACCACTATTCAACACTTTTCTTGCTTGAAGAAATTTCTTTCTTTCAGTTGTTCCCTTCATTAAATTTATGTTTTGACCAAATTTATCACTCATCTTCACACTTTTCAAAATTTTACTTTAGGTAGGAGCTATGAAATGTAAGGTGTAGACCATCCACATTATTCAAACATGAATGAAAAACACAAATTGTGTCCTACACTTGCTCACATATCCCCATTAACCTCTTAGAACAAATAGATGGTTGTCTCTCTTTCACACTGGTATACGATTTGCATATATTTACTAACTATATAGAAGAGCCGAATAAAGGAGTAAGAAAAGCTAGCAGTGCTCCTGAAAATTATTTCCTTAATACTTTAAAAATGGTTTATTTTTTTTCTAAGAAGTATGACAATATTCATTACTGATTACAGGTCCTTTAAAAACTGGTCAGAAAATAGTTCTCAGGTCAGGGAAAATGGTTTCTTTTTTTTCTAAAAAAATCCGTAAAATTACTGCACAAACTTAAAAAAACCCACATGTTTATTTGGGGTTTTTTTTCATCAAGCTGTGGTGATTTGACCCTGGCTGGCAGCCAGGTACCTACACAGCTGCTCTCTCACTTCTCCTTCTCCACCATGCCAGGGGAGAAAATATTTCAAATATTATTTGAGATAAGGACAGGGAGATCACTTTCATTTACCAACCTGGACAAAATAGACTCGATTTTTGGGGAAATTAATTACATTTATTAAGAGAACAAATCAAAGAGGAGTAGTGAGAAGTAAGAAAAAACAAACAGATCTTAAAAACCAGAACACCTTTCCCCCATCCCTCCCTTCTTCCTGGGCTTAACATCAATCCTGATTTCTTCACCTCCTCCCTGTGAGCGGTGCAGGGGGACAGGGAATGGGAGTTACGGTCAGTTCATCCGATGTTGGTTGCACCGCTTCTTCACTCTGGAGGAGGACTCTGCACTCTTCCCCAGGGTCATTGTGGGGTCCCTCTAACGGGAGACAAACTTCACACTCTCCTCTCCGGCGTGAGTTGTCCCATGAAGGGCAATTCATCACAAAC
Source organism: Apaloderma vittatum (assembly GCF_000703405.1). Taxonomy (NCBI): domain Eukaryota; kingdom Metazoa; phylum Chordata; class Aves; order Trogoniformes; family Trogonidae; genus Apaloderma; species Apaloderma vittatum. The sequence continues at coordinate 51,000 of NW_009725535.1, forward strand.
TGCCCAACGTGAGACACCTCATGAGGGGCAACTCACACCTCGTGAGTCTGAGGTGCAGTTCTTCAGGGAAACTGCTCCCGCATGATTCCCCCACAGCATCTCAAAAGTCCCACCAGCCAACCTGCTCCAGCGTGGGCACTCACTCTTCCATGGGCTACAGGTTCCAGTGGCGACCTGCTCCAATGCAGGCTTCCCATGGGCTACAGCCCCCTTCAAGGCATCCACCCATACGATGTGGAGTCCTTACATGATAGACATCTACACCCCACCCATGGACTGCAGGGGGACAACCCGCAGTCTTCAATGATTGTCAGGGTATACGTTTTTTGAACGTGTTTTGATGTAAATCTAAAAATCTAAAGTTTTAAGAACAAGTAAAACTACAGAGAATCCAACTTCCCTAAACAGGCTAAACTTATCAAGTAAACAAAGAAAAAACTACTTAGATGAATTAGTAATCTTGTAGTTCCTCAGCTGAAAAATTAGTTTTGAGTGACACTGTATAGAAATATTTATCCGTATCCAGTAGATCTTAGTCTAGAAATATGCACATATTCATAGAGAAGAAACATTGTGTTATAGCTACCACTTGCTGATCAGAATTAAACTGATTTTCACCAAATACCGAAGATGACTCTTTGAGGTCATTAAAGAGCCAATTCTACCAGAGGTAGTACTGTTTGAAACCTATTTTAAGTCCAGGAAAAAATGAAGGAACATGGAAATAACATATTTGACTCCACCTCTCAAGAGATATTCGGTAGACCTCAGTTTTCTACAGAACTTTGTACTGAAATCTTCCCAATTTCTGTATATAACAGAGGTAAGATTTTATACGTAAAAATAAATGTATACATATAAATATCTAAATATTTAAATTTCTAAGGTTTTTTTTTCACTACAGAAGGATTTGCTTTTAGCACAGTTAAATATCTATTCAATTATTCAGTTTTTTTTACTTTTAATACACATCCTGTTGAGTAGTAGCTTACTTTTTCAGTTAAAATAGCCTGGAGTTCAATTCAACATTATGTCCCTAAAAGCAATGCTAAACAGGGAAAGCTACAAAATGTCTAGTTAATAAATTCTGAAAGCAAAACTTTTAGGCTTAAAGCTTTGCAACACATGGAAGCAGACATTGAAAATCACACTAAAAGGAAGGTGTTTTTTGATTTTTTGGGTTTGCTTTTTGGTTATTCTTTTTTCCCCCAATGTTTTGGAAAATTTGTAATTCTTTGGTTTTTGTTTTGTTATTTTTTTAAACAGAAATGTTTTGATCTTGTTTAATAGGAATTCTTCTCTCAGCTTTGGTTTGCAGCTGCCATACAGAAGGTGGATTTTTCATTCCTTCATTTGTACAACTAAACTGATAATGGCTTGATTAAAAATTATAAGATAAAGGCCTTTGGTTCAAGAGCTTTATGTTTCAGTAACTCAGTAGCTCTGGAGAGTACACTTAAAAGTATTTTAATCCCTTAATTTCTGCCATTATATATTGTTTTTTTATTTTTATCTTAAAATGAAATAGCATGTATTAGTCTCTTGAAAACTTCTATTCTGATGTAAAAAAACAGTGTGAATTTTCTTCTAGTACTGCAAACTTAACTAAATAAAAATATTTTTAACTCTTTGTAGTCCTCTTGAGCACTGTATTTGTTGTAAGGTCTGGCCATCTCAATCAGATCATTTAGATCCTTGTTTTAAACTAATACAAAGTCTACTGTTTTCTATAATTCCTTAGGACATTGAAAAATAAATTCTTACATTATTTATGTATTAATTATAGTATTTTGTTCAAACTCCCTATTTCTATTATTATTATCTCATTATTTCTCTCAAATTGTTCCTTTTCCTTAGAAAGGCAACATTTAAAAGAGATGCAAGTTCCAATGTAACACTTTCATCCTTACAATATCAAACTTGTCTTCCCTTTATTGTTTACCATCCTCTGATTTTTATGTCTGAGAGCTCCTGAAAGGATAAAAAGAGCTATTTTTTTCTGTCTATTAGAATAGACAGAAGTAGTGAGGAATAGAAGTTAACTCAGATATTAAGTAACAATAGTTTATATTATTTTTTCAATAAGAAAATCCGTGACAGTACTTTGAATAGCAGTTTTCTCTTTCAGTGGTAACAGCTCAAAGTCCTCTGGTGCATCCTGTAAAAACACGCTATCTCTCACTTTCATAGACCAACACCTCTTGAAATACAACCTAAAAAAGTTAAAGCACGTATGAAACAGAAAATAATCTTGTAGTTAAGCACTTGGAGGGGCCAGAATCTGAAGCACCAGAAAGCCAATGAGAAGTTGCAGTCCAGGCTATGCTACGCTTAGTATCTGAGTGTGTCTGAAGGACACAGGTAGTTTACTTTCCATCCTTCAGTGAATAACACTCATGCATAAAAGGGAGTGCAATGCACATGACGTGACTACAGAGCTCTGCTACAGTTGGCAGCGCTTCTGATGGCCATGAAACAAGATGATAACGTCTGTATCAGTTTTGTTGACTTTCAGTTTTCCTACCATTTCATACTGCTGGTTCTGGGAACTTGTCAACTAAAGTGAATTCTTCCTTCTTATTTCCTGCTCCGTGCATAGGATTATTCTTCTGAGAATACTAATTATGTCTAAGTGTTTGAATGTACATTATGCCTTTCAAGGGCACTCCAGAAATGTTTTGAAAGCATTAATGTGTAATGGTATAATTTGTAAATTAAGCACTGCGAGACTTCATGGAACTGGCTGTTAAGAGAAAGCTCATAAGTTGGATAGCCTCTCTGATTTTGCCTGACGTGAACAGACTGACAAATAGAAAACAGTATTAAGTTAGAAATACAAGGGCAAAAGTGATCAACAGGCTTCTAGTAAAACTTGAAAACAATGTTAGGAATGCAGATGCTTTATATAGCTGAGTAAAATGTGAGGATGTGATATACAGGTTTTAAAATGGGAGTTAAAGATATACTTTTCCTATTTTTTTTATATTTTAAATAAAAATGCTAATGGTAACAGATCATTCATTGATATTTTAATTTATATTAATTCATGAATTATTATTTCCTTACTATGTAAATGTGGCCTTGAAATTTTAAATCAATGTAATGTCTCTATTCATACATGTGTGAAGTCCCAGATATAATCTAATCAAAGTATTTTTACCTCTGGGATGTCTGTGGAATCTTGCAGCCATGTGATATGCAGAGTGCTTTCTGGAAGAAAAATAATAAGAAGAAACTCCCAGATAGTATGCATTACATACTCTTGTCATTCCTTTAAACCATTATATCAGCTAAAGGGAATTTATATAAAAGCAACAAAAGAATAGAGAAGACAGAGACTGTTGCCCCATCTCTCAGTGAAGTCATATGTGGAGGGGGTTGGAGTAGATGGTGCAGTAGAATGGTCTCTACTATAGCCTATAACCAATATAAAATGATATTAGAACTTCTATATATCTTGCTAAATAAACTCTGACCTTCAGTAATAGAAACGCTAATAGGAAAAGGCTAGACCAGCCCACTGATCTAACACAGTAAATTTTATGATTCGTCATCAGAAAGTCCTTCCTTTAGAATGAAGAATACGTCTCCACTGACGCTACGTTCAGGGAATTCTTAAATTACAAAGAGATACTAATGTATCGTTTGAGGGCAAACTATACAAAGAAATTAAATAACCACAAGCAGTTCAATAACAACAACAACAAAATGTCTAAACAACTGAATTAGGAAAGCATCTGTTTATAAAATTTAGAAGAAATTAATTTCAATTTTTCCTTTCCCCTTTGTTCTGCATAACAAAAATATTCTGATATTTATTGTAAGGGAATAAGTCTCTAAATTGACATCAAACATTTCCTCCTAAGATTAGCCTGAGCAGGACAGTTGAGCAGTACAGTACCCCATTACCTCTGCAACTTTTTGTGGGGGCTCTAGCTCCCAGTCTCCCTGTGAACAGGGACACAGTTCTCCTGGTTATATGACCCAGATACTCTGGGATCAGGTGCTGAACAAACATGAATGTCAAAATTATAATATGAAGATTATACAGAGAGGACCATGCTGAGACAGGTATCCAGAAGCAAAAGAAGACAACTCTTAAAAATAGGCACACTTAGGTTCTGATTCACCTGATTCAACAAGCTAGGAAGATATTGATGTTCTTGTATAGTCGCAGTTGCTACACCACCATTCTTCTCTAGAAAATCTTTCTCTAAATGTATTTTGCACAGTGGGTGATATTTTTCTAAAGGTCTAGGGGACCACTGCACAGGCTGACACTTCTCCCCAAAGGCTTTGTTATTCATATATTTGATGCTTAATCAAGCTACCCATTTTTGTGACTTTCAAAGAAATATTGACTATTACTACATAGAACCTATTCTGAGTATGCTCAGGGAGACTTGTTTTCTAGACAGACAGTAAAAATAATGTTATATATTGGCCTAGTACTTAGTCTCCTTAAATACATCTTTTACTGGACAAAAATCCCTATGCAAATAGAGGCTAGTGTGTAAACACCAATACATCAGTCTTTACAGCCCAAACCCAAGAATTTAGTACAAAACCATAGAGAAACAGCGATATTTTCTTCAAGCATTCAGAAGGGAACAAGACATATAGTTTATTAGTTTCTCATACCTGAACTTGGTGACATTAAATAATATCATAATGTTAATCAATTTGGGGTTAGTGGACATTACATTCACATACTAGTGCTAAAGAACACTGTACATGTGTTAAAATGAACATAGGAAGTGAAAAGCTAAGCCTGTATGGGTAGATATTACGTTTTTAAAAAAAAAAACATGAGCTCATTTGATTACCCTGTTTCAAAGGGGAGACATTACTGAATTGCAATATATTTATAAGAAAATAAAAATCCTGGTCAATATTTCCTGTTGTATAACCATAAGTAAAGAAAGAGCAAACACAGCTTGAAGACAACTTTGCAGTTGCTCTACAGTAAAGCATATAAAAACGTATTCTGAGATTATTATATAGGTAGTGAACATGGCATGCAGGGAGTTTCAGAGAATTTCTCCTGAAGTTTTGACTTTCAGTTTTCACCTGGAGATGCTCTTCATGTTACTTGTGCTACGAGAGGGTACACAGACAACATATAACAGTGTGTGTGACAGCCAGCCAGAGACCCTATTTGCATTGCTGCAGGACCTGTTTTGGGTTTGGTTTTGAATCATCTTTGTTTAGCAGGGTGGAAAGAGACTCTGCAAGAAAGACATAGACAGTATAATATATAAAACAATTACTGACTAATGCAAACCAAAGAAGGATAGGACTTCAGGAATTTTAGGCTGGCCACTAGATCTCACCACACAAACAATGTACTTGAGGAGTCTTTTTTGGCCGGGCAGCTGTCAGGCAGTAGGGAAAATATTGGTCCCTGGAAGCAGTCCTCTGTGCTGCAGTGACTATGGACAGTGAAGACAATAGATTTCTCTGTTTCCCTAGAATTTCCAAAATGTAATAAATCACTTTCATATTATATCTAGGAAAACACATAAAAAACATACAGAATTATTCAAAAGCAGAAGATTTGTGAACTTTTGTTTTCAGTCAGAAGGAAAGATTTCATTTTCTGAAGTGCTTACAGCAACTGAAGAATATCTCTGTTTCTAAAATGGCTAAATAAAACTTTTGTCTTCCTTCTTGTTTTTACAGTATAGCAGAGAAGACTCCTTCTCAAATGAGAAAGAAAGGAAAGGAGGAAGTGTTTCTTCTGCCACTGTTTTATCTGTTTTGTTGTGAGGTCACAAACTCTGTGGCAACTTCTCTTTCAGTACTAAGATATTGTGTCATATTTTCAGATAAATAAAGAATTTTAACATAAATTATCAAGGTCATTTATTTAATACACTTTAAAAAATTAATCAAATAAAAATAAATAAACAACAAACCCAGAATACCCTAAAGTAAACATGGATGAAGTTTATGTCTAGTTTTGTACATTTATAAGGTCTTGAGTAATTTTAGTATGCTCAAAATATTTCTAAGTAGTTTGTATTTATGTATTTCTTCCTGAAATAGAGGTTTGATACAAATGCTGATTTTCTTTTATTCTATTCCTTTTTATCACTTATCCAGATTACATTTTATATTTATATGATAGTATAAGTAGTATATTTAAATTTTTTAAAAAATAGAGGACTTAGAGACTGAATATTTAACTTCAATGAAGTTTCAGAATGAAAAATTAATACTGAGGAAGCCAAGAGTTTGGAGGTAAGAGAGTGAGGTTTCTGGAAGGGGATCTGAGTCATAAAAAGTCAATGAGATTTTGAAGTTTTGTGTTAGAGCCTATTTACCTCTAAGTTTAGCAGTGGTATTATAAGACCTAAGTACATGACAGAGTCTTGTGCTCTTTAATAAAACAGGACTCTTATTTTATTGCCAGGAAATGTGAAAAACGTCATCTTAAAATGTTAACAGTTTCTTTTCTGTTTTTAGTATTTACTATAGTTTAATTCAAAATAAAATTCTGACCTAGAACAGATTGAAAGTTGCTCCCTGTGCATTCTCATTCTTTCGTGCCTTTTTAAACAAAATTTTACTTCCCTAAATTTCAGCAGTCTCCCTGTTCATAACAAAATGATATTCTATTTTGATATTCATGGGACAATGACTGAGAAAAGAGAGACGGTAACTCTTTGGTGCTGTCTAATCATAACTAGTCTACACCTGAGCTGGTCATGAATTTTGTTCACTATCAGAAGATTAATATTTAAGGGAATCCTACAGTGAAATGTAGCTATGAAGAAATCACATCTTCAGCTTACTGAGCTCAACATGAATGTATTTCACAATCTGTTGCACTGAGCACAGTTACATGCTGTGATTCCAGTTCTTAGTGTTTTTGTGAAGAATGTTATATCAGTCACATATTCTTTTGACATAAAAAATAGCTTTATTAACTTATGAAAAAGTTTCATTTCTTTGAATTTTACTGCTCAAAATAAAAGTTTCACTAGCACAAACATTCTAAATATTTGACATAAAAAAAATGTATTTTTATGTTTAAAGCCTGATTTAGAAAAGAAAACCCATTTTTCTTTAGAATTTCATCCTTACCTTACTATTTTTCTTGTATTCTTCAGTATCAATGGATCAGGATCAAAAGGATGAAGGAACAGAGTGCACCGTTAGCAAGTTTGCTGATGACACAAAACTGGGAGGAGCGGCTGACACACCAGAAGGCTGTGCTGCCATTCAGAGAGACAGGATGGACAGTGGGGTGGAAAGAAATTTTATGAAATACAGCAAAGGCAAGTGTAGAGTCTTGCACCTGGGAAGGAATGACTCCATGTGCCAGTATAGATTGGAGACTGACCTGCTGGAGAGCAGCACCAGGGAAAGGGACCTGAGGGTTCTGGTGGACAGCAGGATGACCATGAGCCAGCAATGTGCCCTCATGGCCAAGAAGGCCAATGGCATCCTGGGGTGTATTAGAAGGGGAGTAGCTAGTAGGTCGAGAGAGGTCCTCCTGCCCCTCTACGCTGCCCTGGTGAGGCCACATCTGGAATATTGTGTCCAGTTTTGGGCCCCTCATCTCAAGAGAGACAGGGAACTGCTTGAGAGAGTCCAGCGCAGAGCCACAAAGATGCTGAAGGGAGTGGAACATCTCCCTTATGAGGAAAGGCTGAAGGAGCTGGGTCTCTTTAGCTTGGAGAAGAGGAGGCTGATGGGTGACCTCATTAGTGTTTATAAATATGTCAAAGGTGAGTGTCAGGAGGACAGAACTAGACTATTTTCAGTGATGTCCAATGATAGGACAAGGGACAATGCGTGCAAGCTGGAACATAGAAGGTTCCACAGAAACATTAGAAAAAAATTTTTTCAGTGTGAGAATGACAGAGCACTGGAACATGCTACCCAGAGGTTGTGGAGTCTCCTTCTCTGGAGACATTCAAAACCTGTCTGGTCACATTCATGTGTGACCTACTGTAGATGATCCTGCTCTGGCATGGAAGTTGGACTAGATGATCTTTTGAGGTACCTTCCAACCCCTAACATTCTGTGATTCTGTGACAATTGTGTGTTCCTGTGATGGTGAGAAAGAAGGACAGAAAGTTTAAAAGAACATCTCCCCTCCTCAGAGTTCACAGTCTGAACTTCAGTCTTTCATTCTCAACTCCTCCACCTCCCATCCAAAACAATACAGGGACTGTGAAATAGGGAGCTGCAGTCAAGTCATAACACTTTTCTTTGCTGCTCCCTCCTTGTCTCACCTTTGTCATGCTCCAGTGTGGGTCCTCTACACAGTCTTAACTTCTTCATGATAAATCTGTTCCATCATGGGCTCTTCACAGGACACAACTTCTTTAGACATTAGGAGTTTGCTCTGGTGTGGGATCCCCCATGGGGAGCAGTGTGGCCATCTGCTCTGGCATGATCCTCCACTGGCTGGAGGGAAATACCTGCTCTTGCACCTGGAGTACTCCCTTCACCTCCTTCACTGACTTTGGTGTTCTCTCTGCAGTTTGTCAGTAATTCTTTTTCCCTTTCTCCTCTGCCAGTCTGTTTTTTTTGGTTTGGTTTGGTTCGGGTTTTTTTGTGCGAAGTGATCATTTCCTTTTCCAAGAATCATCATTATCTTGCCTGAAGGGCTCAACTGTGCCCTGTGGTAGGTGTGTTGGAGCCAGTTGGAACAAGCTGTGTTCTGCATGAGGCAGCCTGTGGCCTCTTTTCACAGATGCCACCCTGCAGCATCCCTGCTGTTATTACCTTAACTTCTACACCTAATAAAATAAAAAAATATAAAATTGAGTTATTTGAAAGTCTCCTTTGTAGTAGCAATACTGAACACATGCATCACCTTATATCTGGGTAGCATTTATATATTCTTACATTCTGGAAATTAAGTATGATTTCAGGTCCAAGTCCAAAAAAACGTAATGGGGGAAAGTTAGTAGTTACATGTAAACTAGTTGTCTAAAGTCCTCTTATGAAGACCTAAGGCTTTATCTAGTTGCCTATTTGTAAGAGAGGCAATGACGTTTGACACGATCAAGAATAATCCACCTGACACCCAACGTTTATTCCAAAAGCCCATGAGTTTTCCATGGATCTGTGTCATATCTGTCAGCTCTGAATACTCTAGAACATCCTGAATGCCATTTGATGTTGATATTGAGGCATCTGAATTGCAGACCTGAGCAATGCAGTAGACAGAACATGGACAACAGCTCAGCCCATGCACCAGTAGACACTAAAGATCCAGTTATTTCTGGATTTCTAGTGTTATGCAAAATACCTGAGGTCACCAGATCTACAGACCTGGCACGGGAGATGTGAAACTCCCCCACGCATCTCTGACATGGCAGAAGGGGACTCAGTATCATATACTAGGGCATCTCACATCCCTCCCAGATGTCTAGGCTGAATAAGACCTTCTGTTCAGTCAGCTGACGTGCAAGTCTGACACTGTCAGTCTCAGAACCTACAGAAGATGATACACTTGCCTCATCTTGTATGTCTATTTTAGGATGAAATGTATGATCATCTAGGGGTATTTAACTGTTTCTATTGACTAAGACGGTGAAAATAGTCTTGATTACCTAACTTCTCCATGCCTTCATGGGTAAAAGTGTGGATCTCAAGCTCTATTTTCCTGAATCATTCCCTCTTTATTATTACTTGTTGATTCACCCTAAGAAAAAATGAAAAAAAAACTCCACAGCACTTTGTGGTTTTAGTCCTAGAGCAATAGATCCAAATATTGCATTTAAAAACAGTCACTCTCAGACATTACACAATGCCAAAACACCCCAAAGATTTTCCTATCTGCTTCTGTTGCTTGTCTGGAAAAGGTGTTAAGAGGGAAAACAACTATCATAAAAAACATTGAGATCTCAGTTTGTGATCTGGAGCAGGAAGGAATGCACTGTACTGAGGCAGGAATTAACAACCTTTTGTTCAATAGTTCCCAGAACTATATGTTAAGAATTCTTAACTTTCTTTTTCAATGGCTTAATGGAAGAAAAAAAAAATTAAATGGTAATATGTGTTTGTTTTTTTCTTTAAGAAATGCATTTCTTACTGAAAAACTGTAACACTACAAAGTTCCTGATAAATTTTTACATTTCAGTGCCCTCTGCTGTGAACAAATAAATGGTATATGTGAAAGGTAATTAGAAAATGGCTTGGAAATAGTATTGTATCATCATAGCAGAGAGTCACAGGTCATGCCCATACTGTGCAACAGAGGGAAGTGCAGACTGCCTTAACTGGCCCTGACTGATTCAGCTCTGCAGCAAGCAGCAGGACAGTTAAATCCAAGCTGTATTCTGTTTGGGCTGATTAATCATGCTAAAAGGGGTATAGTGTTACTGTGACTGAATCATAAAAACATGCAGGGTGTTATGCTGCACCATGGAGAAATGATTGCTTGCTCCAACGAGACTGAATATCTCTATCACAATATTGTATTCTGCAGCATAGCCTTTGCCAGTTTCACAGGGGAGTCTGTCATATTTTTTTACAAGAAAACAGATGTGTTTGGTTTGAATTTTTTTTCAGGAAGAAGTATGTTTGTGTTTTTAATAAAATAAATTAGAGGGCTATCTTAACTGGAAATGATTTTTGGAATAAACTGATCATTGTTTCTTCATATTTTAGTGTTATTTGTTATTACAGTTTGTTTTGAAAAATATGCTTCTGAAGTTGCTATAAAAACTCTTAAATTAACCTGGTAAGGGATGTCAAGGTCGACAGGAAGGATTTGTTCAAGTATATCTGAGGCAAAAGGAAAACCAGAGAAAATGTGAGCTAACTGTTGAATGAGATGGGTGCCATGGTGACAGAGGATACAGAGTAGGTGGAGTGACTGAATAGTTTCTTTGCTTCAGTCTTTATTGCTCAGACCAGCCCTCAGGAGTCACAGAATTTGGAGGCAACAGAGAAAGTCTGGAGGAAGGAAGACTTTCCCTTAGTTGAGGAAGATCAAGTTAGAGACCAGTTAAGCAAACTGGATATCCACAAGTCCGTGGATCCTAATGGGATACAGCTGCAAATGCTGAAGGAGCTGGAAGAAGTCACTGCTGGGCCACTCTCCATCATCTTTGAAAGGTCCTGGAGACCAGACAAGGTGCCTGAGAACTCAAAAAAAGCCAGTGTCACTCCAGTATTCAAAAAGGTCAAGAAGGAAGACCCAGGTAACTTCAGACCAGTCAGTCTCACCTCCATCCCTGAAAAGATGATGGAACAGCTCCTTCTGGACATCATCTAAACGCATGTGGAGAAAAAGAAGGAATGGACAGTGATGCAGATTGAAAGTTGGCTGAAAGGCAGAGTTCAGAGGGTTATGATAAGAGGTACAGAGTTTAGTTGGAGGTCTGTAACAAGCGGTGTTCCCCAGGGGTCAGTACTGGGTCCAGTCCTGTTCAATATATTCATCAAGGACCTAGACAAAGGTATAGAGTGTACCCTCAGCAAGTTTGCTTATGGTGCAAAACTGAGGAGTGACTGACACTCCAGAAGGCTGCACTGTCATCCAGTGTGACTTGGACAGGTTGGAGATTGGGCAAAGAGTAACCTTATCAAATTCAACAAGGCCAAATGTAGGGTACTGCATCTAGGGAGGAATAACTCCATGTATGAGTATAGATTTGAGGTTGACCTGCTGGAAAGCAGCTCTATGCACAAAGACCTGGGCATCCTGGGAGACAACAGAATGACCATGAGCCAGAAATGTGCCTTTGTAGCCAAGAAGGCCAATTGTATCCTGAGGTGCACCAAAAAGAGTACGGACAGCAAGTCAAGGGAAGTTATCCTCCTCCTCTGCTCTGCCCTGGAGAGGCCACATGTGGAGTACTGCATCCAGTTGTGAGCTTCCTGGTTCAAGAAGGACAAGGAACTACTTGAGAGGATACAGCAAAGAGCTACAAAGATGATTAGGGAACTAGAACATCTCTCTTAGAAGAAAGGATGAGGGACTTCAGGGTTTTTAGTCTGGAGAAGAGAAGACTGAAGGGCGATTTTATCAATGCTTATAAATACTTTAGGGGGGAAGGCAGGAAGATAGGTCCAGTTATTTTTCAGTGGTGCCCAGTGACAGGACAAGAGGTTACGAACACAAACTTGAATGAAGAAAGTTCCACCTAAACATGAGGAGGAACTTCTTTGCTTCAAGAGTGGCAGAGCACTGGAACAGGCTTCTCAGGGAGGTGGTTGAGTTTCTGTCTCCGGAGACATTCAAAACCTGCCTGGAAGCATCCTGTTGAACACTCTCTAGATGAACTTGCTCTGGCAGAGGGATTGGACTAGATAACCTTAGGAAGTCTCTTCTAACCCCTAAGATTCTGTGGTTCTGTGATTGTATGGCTAGTAAAATACATACTATTTTTCATGTAGGTATACAGTAAAGCAGATTAAAAACTTATTTTAGATAAACATGTTTCTAATAAAGTAACATGAAGGAAAATGTCCTCCGTCTGAAGAATCACCCGTGGTACTTTGCTTTATTTTTACAATACTAAAGTCACTGAATTTCCACACTGTATTTCCGTGCTCTTATTAGTCTTTTACTATCACACATTCAACTGAATAACTCCCAATGAAAAGGAAACAACTATAGAATCACAGAATCACAGAATGTTAGGGGTTGGAAGGGACCTCTGAAGATCATCTAGTCCAACCTTCATCCCAGCATACCTAACCACTACATCATAGGGTCAAGTGCTAGATCTACTTTTTTTTTTAAACACCTCCAGGGTTGGTGACTACACCACCTCACTGGGCAGACTGT